>NW_027657972.1:0-16027 GCF_964235325.1 Thermobia domestica
GTCGAACATTTGTTTTCACTGAACAAACGCGGGTACATATCATTAGAGTGGGGTAATTAAGAAGCGCACAAAGAATTCGGATTTAGGTTCTAACTCTTGATTTTCCCCTAGTTTTCTGTTTATCGAAATATATTTTTGGTAACTCGAAGCTTTGTTCCTTAAATATCCCCATGATACTTGTAGGATATATTACTACCAGTGTACCAGTGTTTATTTTAAGATGGTCTGTCCGTTAGCTGTGTTGTCAGCTACAGAAAATTTTAATTCCGTATTTTAGGGGAAAATTTAGAGAAAATTACGTGTTTTGTCTATTATTTTCCTCTTGTTGACTACATCTGAATAAACGTACCACTATCTGAAAGTCTTGTCTTTGCCCTTCACAACGCACTACAGAAAGTTTCAATAGGATAGTTAGGGGAAGTACAGTTCAGGCTTACAGTAGACCTTGTTCTCTAAGTGGAAAGATAATTGTGATTTTTTTTTAGGTAGAATGAAATATTTTTTAATTAGATATCGTCACAATACTTGTAGGGTATATTAGAGAGATACCAAAGCTTATTTTAAGATAGTTTATGTGTGTCTCCTAGCACTGTTCCCAGCTATAGAAAATTTTAATTTCAGATTTTAGGGGGAAATTTAAAAAATCAAATTTTTGTCTCTATTATTTCCCTCTTGTTTGCTACATTCGAACAACGTACCCCTGTATGAAAGCCTCGTCCTTGACCTACAAAGCGCGCCAGAAACAGTTTCGGTAGAATAATTAGGGGAAGTACAGTTGAGGCTTATAATAAACCATGTGTTGTAAATGGTAAGAAAATTGTGAATTTCTGAGGTAAAATGAGATTTTTTAAAAAACATTTCATGCTTACTTTGTTAGATATCGTCATGATACTTGTAGGATATATTCTTGGGGTACCAAGGTTTACTTTCAGGTAGTTTACGTCTGTTTGATGGCAGTGTTTCGAGCCAAAACAATTAATTCCCGATTTTAGGTGAAAAATTGGGCAAATTTCCCTTTCCCCTCTATTATTTTCCTCTTGCTCACCACATTTTAACAATTGTACCACTACCTGAAAGCCTTCTCTTTAATCTACAGAACGCACCATAAAAAGTTTAAATAGGATAATTAGAGAAGCTAGCCCCTTCATATCTGTTGGTTTTTGCTTCTGAGGCTTAAAAAGTGTCAAAATTTCATGTGTATGGAAACAGAGATTTTTTTCATTCTCTCTTTAAATGGAAGCCAGCGACTTCAGTTTTTCACTGTACCTTGTCAACACACCAAAGAATTTTTTAGGTGACTTAAACCCATATGGCAACAGTGGTGCTAGAAACAAAAAAATCTTGAAATTTGGTTAGGGATTTTTTTTTTTGTAAATTTTCAACCCTTCATTTCCCTCAGTAGTTTCCCACCCGCTGGCAGCACTGCAATGTAACTTATACCAAAAAATAGCCACATTCCTTTTCTAAAAAACAAGGTCTTAACCATATCAACCGGATAAATGGTTTTTGAGCAATAAGTCACTAACTAAAAATGTAGGAAAACGCCAAAAATGACCTGGGTTCGAAAGGAATAATCACACGATTTTGCTCGTATAGGTACAAAGAAACAAACGATTTGTGAGTTACGAGGGCTTCGACTCAAGTTCTGTTGATTATTTCAATAATCTTCAACATAAACCAATAATTAATAGTTGCCAGAAAAAAACAGACATTTGAAAAAAAACATGAAAAAGAACGATGTTTCTTATTGAAAAAAAAACTTCACAGAAAAAAAACGTGTCTTTTACAACACTAGGCGGCATTGATTTTGACGTTTCATCCACCTTTCAGAGATGGAGTTTGTTCCTGCACTAGAGGTCTGCACGGGACGGAATTTTTAGCCTGGGCCAGGTTCGGCCCGTAAATTTATAATGTGAGGCTCGATCCGAGTCCGAAATATGTTTTAGCAATTAGGCTCAGGCTCGAGTTCGTGTGATAATCAAATAAGCCCGAATTACAGAAACTTAATAATTAACGCAACATTGTATTTTATTTACATCAATTAGAGATGTAATTTTACAATTGTGCTTTAAAAGTTTTCCAGAGAGAATTGTTCAATAAATATGGTTGTAAAGTATACTTACAAATTCAGGCCTGAGAAATATGGCTGTATATTTGAAAATTTACCGCCCGAGCCCGGCCCGTACCCAAAGTAATATATACTTTGTAGGCCCAAGTCCGGCCCGCGGGCTCGTCCCGAACCCGTGCTGACCTCTATCCTGCACGAGAAACCGGTCATAATTATGAACCCTTTTGGAAAAACTCTCACTGTATGTAATGACATGAACTTTACCACAGCATGTGAGGTAAGTCCAGACCTCATCAAAAGTAAGAACAAACTTCCTCCGATCATTCACGAGATGACATTCATGCAGCCTCTTGCAGTTTCTTTTTCGCTCAGCTACATGAAACTAGGTCATGCCGCATGGCACATAATGAAAACAAATGAATAACAATTGAAAATATATGAGACTAAATAAGTAAATATTCTAACATTATGTATAAATGCCTAACTAAATAAAAGTCACGGTTTGCTTTTTACACGTGTCTGGTATGTTTTAATCGTTTAGATTGATGCTTCATCATGAAATGTTTCATCAGAAGTGTATCGTTGATTTCCTTAACTGTCTTATAACTGTCTAATTTTACGAAAGATCTATCAAATACTTCTTAATTTTGTGACAGGAACTAGAGTTAAGCCATGGAATATCAAATGTGCGACAAGACTCCTTCTCGTACTTTCCTTGCAAACTCTTCTACAGTTTGCACTAGATTTCGGCGACGGGCACTGGAATTTACACCCAGTATATTTCTCTACATCCCCATCTACACTTGCTGTGCAGGGCAATGTAAGCAGGACACTAAGAAAATGACTCGATCCATCCCCACCTGCCGTTGCTGGATAAGATGACGTAAACAGGCCACTATTCACAAATGTTTTTAATGGATTGTATATAAGGAGGAATAAAAGCAAATATATTTAAGGAGGATTACAAAATCCAAAACTAAAACTTACATCATTAAAAAAAAAGAAAATCATACCAGATTAAAAATTTCTATTAGACTTAGTTTCGAAAAATATAGTTTTACTGAAGGCACAAAATAGAAACTATGCACACCAAATAGAATAACAATGTGATTTCTCTAAATTCCACACATATCAATTCAAATATATCTTCTGGCGAGCAAAAATAGTTTTAGTTGGTCCCAATTGCTGATTTAACCTAAACTAAATAAGTAAAACAATTCTAACAGAATGTCAATAGGGTATTTTGCAGTAAACGTATGTATATAGATTGATATTTGATGTATATAGATATGAAAAGGTAGTTGCTTACAATTTTTAGTCGGGGGTTGTAAAGTACCACCAAGTTCGGATCATTATTGTAATTTCCAGTGTGTTGATACAACTAACATGTGTTGTTTCTGACGATGAGTGCCAGAGTGAAGCACTCGAAATATTGAATGTAATAATAAGCATGGAATACAAGTGAGTGAATCATTACTTCTTATTAGGATTTATTTCAGTGACTCACTTTAACATAGCAGTTGTGTGGAGTGGTGGTTAACATTTGAAATTTAGTGCTTTGAAATTTTCACGCTGAATCAAGTTGTAGTGTACAGATTACGCTTAAATCACATCTTTATTCAGTTCCCAAATATATAAATCAATAATGGAATTGAATCCGTCGTTGAATGAGCCAATCAGAGCTTTCCAGTGGCAAGGTGACTGATAGAAAGAGTCAAAACACGTTCGAATCTAGTAAAAGTACATGGATCGAGATCAGGCCAGCTACCAGGCTTAATACTTGATTATGTGTTCCAGGCTAAACTTACATGTGCTAGAACTACTGACGAATTATACAAGATAAATTGAAAAATAAACGACAAAGTGAACTGCTCTCACTATTTTTTCACATTTTGTAGTATCAAATTGCACAACTACAGTGTAGTAGCACTATTTGCTGGTAAAATAACAGTTTCTTTCAAGATTTTCGAAATTTGAGATCCTTCGACCCTAACACCGATTAAGTATAAAACTCAATAATACCTATACCTATTTTATTCAATTAGAGCTCCCTCGTCGCTAACGTACACGTCTTCGGCGCAGGAGTCCTGGGCCTGATTTCCGGTGGGAGTTCATGTGGTTCGGCTTGCATGTTACACTGTAGATCAACGTCTCATATAGCTCCGCTGCTGAACGGGACGCCAAGCTACAACTCAACCAATGAATCTAATAACTCTAGATAATAATTACTTAAACTAACACTGTCTTGAAAGGAAACATCTTCCTTTCTGCTTCTCATTAAGTTTTTCAATTTCATTTTCACTTGTTTGCTCCAAGAAAGTAAACACAACGAGAAGTCTGTTGCTACCTTGTGGTTGTAAGGTTAGCATACGCTCCTTTCGTTCGATTATCGGTGAGAGCTCATGTGGTTTGGATGCCGCGTAAGCTTGTAGATCCCCGTCTCATATAATCTTGGTTCTGAAAACTAATGCTGAACTCTAGACCAATTAAACAAAAAAGAAAAGAGCGCCCTAACGTCAGTCAGAATTAGCGTTGTTTGACACCCGGTATGTATTCTTCGGACTTTTCTAAATCCATATAGACTATGCTTCTTGTTATTCCGTTTACTATGATTGCCGTTATTCAATTCCATTTACTACACTTTTATCTATGATGTCATTGAGGAGACGCCAAGAAATTAGTGTAAAATTTCACTGAAATAATGTGCATTCTCCTTACTGTCTTACGGGTACATATTGTTTTCTGCATTTCTTTATCTCCCGTTTTGTTAAAGGGATTTAAAAGAATTTTTTAAAAAAGCATCTCTTAAACATATCTAAATACTATTTTTCATATTAACCTTTCAAACTTGTATTTAATTCTATACTCTCTTACCCCACTGGTGGGCTCCTGGTTCGATCCCAGCTTCCGTTAAATGAGTTTTGTGATTGACATACACTGTTTCGGGATTCTTCTGTTTCCTCTTATTTTCGTCATTTCACTATAATCATCCGTCTCATCATTACCTTTAGCCTCGGTGCAGAATCGAGGGACGTTAAGCTATAAAAATGTTCGGTTTTCGATATATATATATATATATATAGGGAGGACAATTTACCTGGAACATCCTTGATAACGGAGAAACCAGAAGAGGGGGAAAAGCGAAACTTTCCACGAAGCAACTATAAGGAGGGGGACATCGTTTTACGTATTAAGCAGACGCTACCCAGTGGACAGTGTTGCCTTCCCAGTACAAAGTTATATTTTTTGAAATGGCACTACGTCAGATTATTACATATTTCAAATCAACATGTTAAACGAAAACTTAAAATACCACATTTATTATTCAGTGTTCCAAACTAAGGATGTTATAATATCACAAACATCTAAAGTTTAGAAGCCTCTATCACTTATACAGCACAATGGAGATGGACAAGACAACGCATATCGGAAGTACCTTAGCGTTGGATACTACGATCATCCCATGGTACGACTTGTTTTGAATGAATAGTAACGAAGTTATAAGGGATTGAAAATTTGATTTTTTTTTTTTGAAAGGCTATAAATAGAAAACAAGCTTAGGTAAGTATCATATCTAATTACTTGTGTAGTTTGCAATTGTCAAACAATTTATTTTGTCGTTCACAGCACTTCGATATCGTAAATGGTTCCGGAGATATAAACATTGATAAAATTCGCAACACTGTTGAAAATAGCGTATTTTTGGAAAATATTTAAACTGATTGTTGTTTTCCTTCTCTTTTATAGCACTGCAGGAATAACTTTTAGTAGGTTGTATTTACAACAAGTCCTCGCAAGTATATGATTTAAGCAGTGTTGCAAACTTCCTTATATAAGGTACTTTCGTTTATATATGTATTAGTTTGTCCCTTATATAAGGTAATTTCGAGTTACGATACGCACATACGCAATATGTGGTCGTAAACACGCATTAGTGAAATAGCAGCTTCCTACGAAAACCTCCCTAGCAGCTCCCGGGCCGACTTGACGACAAAGTCATTAAATGACGTTTCCACATTATAACATAATTTAGAATGTCCAACCGTGATAACGGAGAAACCATAAAAAAAGAAACGAAACTTTGCACGAAGCAACTAGAGAAAGTAGGACACCTGCCCGTGTAATGACGAACACCAGATGAACAGTATTGCCAATCCAATAGAAAGTTGCGTTTTTGTAAATCGAGTGACCTAAATTGGATATTATCATTGGAAGCAACAATATAAATAAAGACAAAAGAGATGGTAGACGCAGATCAATGTTACAAACTTTTCGAGAAATAAGGCGAAACATGTGTTAAATGCAAACGCCGTTGGCGCACACAGGAGTGAGGTACTAACGCTTTGTACACCTTTAAATATTGACAAAAACTGTTCACGCTGACTCCAAGTCCAGAGGGGTCCATTGAACGATGTTGCCATCAACGGAAGAGAAAAGTTGAGTTTGGAAAAGGTACAATAACTCGGTAAAGGTTACTAGTACAGTATGGTCTAAAACATATAATTCAAGGCGGTAGAGCATGAGAAGCAATACTGTGGTTATGTGAGATCGATAAGTCACGTACTGACTGAAATACTCGTTATCTTGTTAAAGCTGAGAAATGTGATTTGCAAAAGATGGCAACGCTGCGAACGCCAACGGCATTTGCATTTAACACATTTTTCAGTTATTTCTCAAAATTTTGTAACACTGATATGCATTTATCAGCTCTTTTGTCTTTATTTTCATTGTTGCTTCGAATGATAATATCCAATTTATGCCATCAATTTCAAAAAAAAAAAAATCTCCTGGATTGGCAACACTGTTTATCCGGTGTTGTTCGTCAATACACAGGCAGGTGTGCTCCTTTCTCTAGTTGCTTCCTGCAAAGTTTCGTTCCTCTTTTTATGGTTCCTCCGTTATTACGGTTGGAGGTTTTAAATTATATTATAATATGGAAACATCATTTCATGATTTTGTCGTCAAGTCGGCACAAGTTACCGTTCTCGTATGGAGCTAGTATTTCAGTAATGAATGTTTACGGCCACATAGAATATATATATTTGTTTATTCTTTTATTTTAGGCCTACTATAGAATATTCTAAATCATTGTTGATAAAATTATAGTTTCTATTCTTGTGCTTAGTGTTGTCGTTGCTAAGAGCAGGAAAATTCAGTGGTGCGACTTAGGTATTATCGGTAAGACGTATATAGAAGGCGCTCGTAAATAAATATGGACAATTGGTTTCGAAACTCTTTTATTGCAAAGTACGAAGCACATTTTCCTCATATAGACGATGTTCTTGATACCATCAGTTGTGATAGGAGGTGTACTGAATATCAGAGTAAGGACAGTAATGGTAATTCTATATGGAGCTTCAAGTTTGACGAGGAAGTAGTCACAAAATATTTCATATTCACTCTGCGAGCGTATGCCGTCTTCTGGATTTCTCCACAAGAAATGTCTTTAACTGGAATACTTCCGTATGTTAGTATTCGATCTGATTTGAGATCTTTCGTTGAAATACATCGACTGGATGCCAGTGACGACTGTTTCGCTTTACACTGCAGTGACTCTTCGAGATCGTTAATTACAGATGAAGCAGGTGACGAAGTTGAAGAAATTGATGAATTACCTTCGAACAACACGTTCTTGTATTTTCTCCACACTTCTAACTCCCTTACCACTCTTGCCTCAGATGATAGCAGAACTGAAACAACTGAAGGTAGCTTTTTAGATGATATTCCAGAATCAGAACTAGACGGAATAATCTTCGATACAGATTCTGACACGTCAAAAAACAAGAAATCGTGGTGGAGCTATATTTTCTGCTGCTTCAATGGCTGTTTCTGATAAAGGATTAGTGTGCTTTTACGTATTTGGAGCCTCTATTCCATCTACAGAGGTCAGTTAACAGGGAAGACATCAGCAACTGACATCTCCAGCTGACACACTAAACTTGAAGCCCCTGAATCGACAATACCTATATATGCCACTATCTACTCATTTAGTAAACAAGAAAGGAAGAAAATTTTTATTGTAGATGCAGTGCCTTGGCTCATATTATTGAAGATAATGTTTTGATAGAAAAGTAACGAATCTAATCTTGCATATTTAGAATTACATTAAACACTACGAAATAGTGAACGAGAAACAATATAATTGAGATAGACAAGTTCTCAACAATAGAGAGAAATCATCGGCTTTCTCCTGTGAAATTTTGAATCTTCCTTGATTAACGCTTGTTTGAGAATGAAGAGCTTTCCTTATGAATTTGAGTCACCGCATGTGGTACAACATTATATTGCCTTATATTGTACTAGTGTTCTAATGTATTGTAAAGAAGCAAAGCATTGTTGCTTCTATTATTTGTATTTGAAATGTAACATGTGTGTAATGTATGTTTGAAATGTAATTGTAAACAAATTGTTGAAAATCATTGTAAACGCATGTGACAATTCATCTGCAATGAGGAAAGCGATTTTAGTTTGGAAAAAGACATTTGCTTTGGAAAGTGAAGTGACAATAAGATCACTCTGGAGAAACCAATGGTTTTTAAAGGCTGCTGATGCACGGAATGAAGGCTTCCAATTTATAATATACATTTAATCTTTATCTAGGCATGTTTGGACTCCATTGGAAAGAACAAAAATGAAATAAAAATTAATTGCTGCCGTTTCCCCAAGATATAACGATAGCCTTCGAAAAATTTGTAACTTCTCGTTTTCGAATAGAAACAATAATAAATAACCATCCGTTGTTCAATCTGAGTTGTTATTTATATTATTTTGAAACCATGAAGATAAAATGCACAAAACTTAAAGTATATAACAACAGTTCTCAACCCGGGGTACGTGGAACTCTTGGGATACGCGCCAAACCGTTCGGTTCGCGTGGGAAATAGTAACGAGAGAAAAAAATGGCTTATCTTTGCTTACAGTGTAAACACTGTACACATATCAAAACGCCTTAACAAAAGATACAGAAGATAGATAATAGAAGAAAGATGTGAAACACTAAGTACGAAAATGTTTATTTAAGTAACTAATTTGTATTCGAAGACTGGAAAATTTCACAGAGCAAGTTCACAGTAATCAATTTCGGTAAGTGAATGAACAATTAGAAAAGATTGGTTGTAATAGTTTATTGTCCCTTTTAGCACTGAGACTATATGAGACGTGGATCTACACCTCCACCTGGAATCCAAATATAATGAACTCTCACTGACGATCGAACCTGTATTCATCTATCCGTTTGCTATATAACCACGAGGGAGCTTTATCATTAGAAAACATTGAACTGAGATGACTTACATGTTAGGACTATTAACATTTCTGAAGGGATTTTTGCTAGTGAAGCCATCCACATATCACAGTAATCTCGTGGATGTCCTGAGATCGGATTTGATTTTAGTGTCCCGTTCAGCAGTCCGGCTTGATGAGACGTGGACTTATAGCTTAACGTGGAATCGAATCACAAAAGCTCCCGCCTGAAGTCAAACCCTAGGATCTTGGAATGTGCATGAAACGTCCCATTTTCCCAACGGATATCTCGGGTTCATCCTGTAAGGGACTTGAAATAAAGCTACTCAAATCGCAGTTTTGAGTTTTTCTTAATATCAGCGTTAATGACATAATACTCGTATTGAAATACAATATTATGCTAAAGAACATACGAAAAACGAATTTTTCCCATACATTGTCACGCTCGCCCTAAATCCAAATGTAGTAAGTTTTATCTCTATCTGCATAGCATTGATGATACTACGTTTTGCAAGAAGTACAGTGGAGCCATATTTCCTTATGTCTTTGAGCTACGACTTAAAAGGGTCGTAACATGTAATTGTGATATTTCTACGCTGTACGCATACCCGGAATTTATTTTTGGTTATCTTGAGATCTAGTAGGATGATATAGCAATAACAGAATGAAATACTATAAACAGGGTTTCCGGTTGAGAGAACTATAATAGATATGCAAGTCCAGGCTCGCCTTATCAGACAGCACCAAAAAAGAAGACTATATGTGAATGTTGCTCCAAGACATGTCAATGGTCATATGAATATTATCAAGCAAAGGTTCTTGCCACATGCATCGAGGGTGCAGGAAATCACTTGAAGCTTTCCCTCGCTCGATTGTAACAGATCAGTAAACCTCTCAATACCCTTGTAGGAAAGATTGTGAAATAAAAAAGAATTTAGAAATATTATTTTTGGACATGTTTCTTTGCGCCCAAGCGTCCCTTAGAGAAGTGTTAATTTGGACAGTGCTCATGAAAATGAATCACCAGTGAAAAGTTTTATTTCTGAATTATAAAGTGATTCAGCTAAGTGTGTATGAGAAAGACTGTCTCCAATTTTACTCAGTGAACGTCTTTCCCGAATGAAGCTGCAAGGATACCACTCAGAGAGAGTCGATCAGCTACTTCGGTTTACCTTCCTATCCTCCTCATTCACTTAAGTAGTCAGTTTAGAATTTTTGATTAAAACTTAAGTTATTTTTGAGAGTTATACTTTTTCTGAACTTTACTGCTTTCTAACTTGGCACGGATTTGTGACAGTTGACTTGTCTTGCAACACTGTACCGATTCAGTCATGTACTCAGAAGGTAGTGATAGCGTTGATCGATTGATGAATTAAGACCAAGTTTATGTGACAATAATCGATATTTTGTTCATAAAATTCACTCTTGTACTCTTTTTTAAAAGTTTTTTTTTTCAACAAATCCTTTGTGAGTGTGAATTCTTGGTCTACGGTCTTTTCAGGTACGAAACAATCACTTCCTCAGTGTTGAATAAGTATTTTCAGATCACGATCCAGTCCATGTTACACTCTTCAAGGACGGTGAACTATATATATATATATATATATATATATATATATATATATATATATATATATATCATAGGTATACATCGGGACAGCCTTAAAGGGCTCTGTCCCCAACCACTGCTTCTTTTCACCCCCACAACCCTCGGGAGCTTGTAAGCTGTCACTGCTCTCAGTGTTACCGTACCTTTGATCCACTTGTGTAGTTAAAGTTCGGCAAAATAAAGAGAAAGCTTTACTTCATATATATATATATATATATATATATATATATATATATATATATATATATATATATTTCAATTTGGAAAAAGAAAAGAAGGAAAGAAATTGAGGCAACATTGGTTTTTAGCCAGAAGGGATCATAAATCTCTACCACGTTAGCGGAAGGTTTAGAGGGGTGAACAGAGTTTTCAGAATTCTTGGAAAAAGAGCTCTCTAAGTATGACCTAAAGTTTATTATGCCATTACTGACAGGTCACTTACAGTAGCTGAGAAGCTTCCATGCTCTACGGTCCTCCGCTAATCTCTTCGTCTTCAAGTACGATCTTTCTGTTTTTATATCATCCATTAATTGTAGTCTCCTTCGCCCCCTCCCTCTCTTTTCCTCTACGACGTCCCTCATGATACAATTTCTTCTTCGGCAATGTCCGACCAGTTTCTCTTCCTCTTCTTAACAATATCTAAAAGCGTACTTTTTTCCTCCACCATTTCTAACACCCTTTCATTTGTTTTCCGCTCGACCCAACTAATTCTCTCCACTCTTTTCCACACTCACATTTCCAGTCGTTTTTCATTACTTTTACGTAATGTGCACGTTTCCACCCCATACACTACAACACTTCACACCAAGCGCCTTTTTCTGAATCTTATGACTCTTTTTCTCAACTCTTTATTCATGGTCCCATAAAATAGACTTTTCTTCCTCGTAAAGGCTTCTTTCGCCATTCCTATCCTTGCTTTCATTTCACGTTCGCACTTCATGTCATTACTAAGAACACTACCCAGATATCGAAAACTATTCACTTGTTCTATTTTCTCTCCTCACACTTTTATATTTGACACAGACCTCTTCGTTCCAATCACCACGGTTTTTGTCTTTCTAACATTTATTTTCATCCCATATTCTTCAAAGCCCATCCTCAAGTTTTCTTACGTTTTATTGATTTCCTTTCCAGATTCTGCAACAAGCGCCATATCGTCTCCAAATCTTATGTCTTGTCAAACTTCCCTTCCAATTACACTCTTTTCCGTTAGTTCTTCCCCTATCCTAACATTTACTTGTTGGTTCATGTATAAGTTTCTTATGAGCCTTCGATCTTTCCATTCCAACCATATCTTCCCAACAACAATTCCCAATTCACGTGGTTAAAACCCTTTTCTAGATCAATAAATAGAACATACACCTCTTTCCATTTTTCTATAAATCTTTCACCGATCGCACTTAATAACCCAATATCATCTCTTGTATCCTTACCTCTTCTGAACCCGAACTGCTCCTCCTCAACTTCTTCATTTGTTCTTCTATATAACCTTCTGTTCAGCATTCGGAGCAAAATTTTAGCTCCATGAGATATGAGACTAATAGTTCTATAATCCTCACATCTCCTTGGGTTCGATTTCTTAGCCATTGGTATCATGATCGTCTTCAGGAAGTCTTTTGGCCACTCCTGTTTCATGTATTTCATTGCATAGTCGGAACAATTCTTTATTTCCCTTGTCTCCCATATTTTTAATGAATTCGATTGGCATGTTATCTATCCCGGTTGCCTTTTCATTCCTAATCTCGGATATAGCTTTTTCAAACTCATCCCGAAAAATACTAAATCCTTTATCATCCTCACCTACTTCATTTTCTACTTCAACATTTAAGCTACACGGTCTATCCCTACTCTCATATAAGTCTTCAACGTATTCTTTCCATCTTCCTATGACCTCATTTCTCTCGGTGACTACCTTGCCATTCTTATTTTCTACTGCCATCATAATACTCCCTTGTTTCCTCCGAAATTCATAGATTTCACCTCCTTGTACATTTCCTCATATTTCCCAACTCTTCTAATTCTTCTATGTCCTCGCATTTTCTTTTGTAAAACTCTTACCTCGCTCTGTCTGTTTCTCTCCGTAATTAATTATTTAACTTTCTGTACATTTTTCTGCCCTCTTCTGTATCAACCTCTTTTCACGTCTTCCTTTCACTCCTTTTCTGCAACATCTGCTTCGTAACCTATGGTTTCTTAGCCTTTTTCCATTCGCGGTACTGCTTCTTCTGCAGCCTGCTGTAAGCAAAGTTTAATGTGTTCCCACCGTGTGTTACTACCTGCGCCTATTTTTGCCACGTTTTAATATTTTTCTTCGAATTTTTCAACGAAAAAATTTCTTATTTCCTCGTTTTTCAACTTTTCAGTATTCAACACTTGGTTGCCTACTTTTCTGTCTACATTTTTCAGTTGAATATCTACTTCGACCAGCACAAGATTATGATCAGAGAAAATATCAGCCACAGGAAGGGTCTTCGCGTTCTTTGAGCTATTCCGGTACCTGTCCTGAATCATAACATAGTCTATCGGCAATCTTCCGCCGTCTATTGGCGATTTCCGTGTATATCTTCTTCCCTTGTGCTGATTGAACCAAGTGTTCCCAATTAGTAGCGAATTCTGTCAACAGAAATTCACTAGTCCCTCTCCCATTTCATTTCTTTCGCCTAAACCATATTTTCCTACAATACTACCTTCCTGTTTTTCTCCCACAACTGCATTGAAATCTCCCATTTCAATTACGCATACACCCCTCTTCTCCCTGTCTATAATTTCTTCTATTTTCTCATAATTTTCGTCTACTTCTTCTGTTGCATGCGAAGTCGTCGGTGCATATGTCTTTATCACCACTAGATCCTTCGATTTTTCCTTTAAGTCTTAAGATCATAACTTTTTCATCAATAAATTGTTCTTTCACTACCTTCTCCCTTTAGCGCATTCCAAGAATTATTCCTATGCCATTATGACCGCCCTTTTCATTACCTGAGTAAAATATTCTATATCCTTCGCTGTTCAACATTCCATTACCTTCCCATCTAACTTCACAAACTTCTACAAAATAAATCTATTTTATTTTGTTTCATTTCTTCTTTAAGATTTTGTAATTTTCCTCCCTGTAAAATAACGTGCCTTCCATGTCCCTATCATAAACCTTTTGCTCTTCCCTGTCTGTCTCCCCCTCATTATTACTTTCTCGTCCAATAGTCCTTCCCAAGCCATTTTCCTCCCGGAGATCCAAATGGGGGAATATGTTACCTCCGGAACTATATTTGACTTGAGAATGACCATTGTACACTTGTTCTCTTTTTGCTGCCAGCAAACTAGGGAAAATTGAGTGATGGTTTCCCGTTGCCTTCCACCCCGCAATATCCAAGCCGTTAAAGTCACTCTGACCACGCCTGGGACTAATGTCCAAGTTGCCGTACCAATCACAATGATTTCCGCCACTTTGTTAATGAGAACTGCTGTCTTCTCCCAAAACACTCTTCGTCTGGCTACTCCATTTAGAGCAATTCGCTAGGGTTGGCCCTTCTGGTAGTGAACTACCACCCACATAGCTCTAAATTTTACTGTAGCACACAATCCTCCCCACTCAACACATAAATTTGTTGGTAAAGTTGGTGTTTATCGGGGAGGATTTATATATATATATATATATATATATATATATATATATATATATATATATATATATATATATATATATATATATATATATATATATATATATATATATATATATATAATATGGTCCTCCGGGCCAGATTGAGAAAGTGTTGTCCTTAGGAAGAAAAATGTTGATTCAAATATTTGAGTTTCCATTAGAAGGGGAGAAAAAGGCATCAAGATAAAGAGGTGGGGATTGTAATTGTTGAAATAACATGATCATATCTGGAAATCTCTTAAAAAGTAGAGACATGTTTCTAACGACGTGTTTTGATGTTTCCCTTAGAAGAGAAGAAAAAGGTGGTTAGAAAACAGGTGAGGGTTGCAATTATTAGAATAACACGATCGTATCTTGAAACCCGTTAAGATTAGAGATATGTTAGGTATGTGAGATGTGCAAGGCCATAAACCTAGCGAATGTGGGTGTCTTAAGAGAAATCCTCAGCTAGCCGAAGGCTATAATAATAATAATAATAATAATAATAATAATAATAATAATAATAATAATAATAATAATAATAATAGTAATAATAGTGATAATAAACTATCCGAAATGCGAAACACTATGATCCAGTTCCAGTGAATTGCATACTTTGAGATATACGTTACGATTGTTTGACCATTTGTGAGCTCCTTCGCAGTTAGCGCACGCGCCTTTGGAGTGGGAGATCCCGGTTCAATTCTCGGTGGGAGCTCATGTGGTTTGGATTCCACGTTAATCAATAGGTCCACGTATCATACAGCCTTGTTACTGAAAGGGACGTTAAACTTAACTGTTTTACCGTGTGAATCAGGGTTGGTGGCGACGATAACAACTTCGCGTATTCCGTAGTGAGTGGGACTCTAAATATTTGGAGTCCTTATACTCGTTTCGTATATTGGTTGATTTTTAGATCTGCCGGGGAAAGGGCAAAGTCGATTTCGCGGCCAGTGATCAGAGTTACTGTCAAGGACAGAAAATACTCGTCAATTCGCCTAATTCTTATTTTTTCTTTATCAGCTGTCATTCGCAGGTAAAAGTCACATTAAACGTTTCAGGTGAAAACAAATTTGCCGTTAGGCTAATTCTCATTAACGATCTTATCAAGGAGAAAAAAACTCGTATATAACTAATCTGTCAATGTTTCTATACTAATACATAAATAAGTTACACTCATGACGATGGGGTTGTTGACAGAAGAAAGCCAATTACAGTGATTAACTATTTCATATGCGTTGATTTCACATATTTCAATAAACCATAAATTATTTCAAATACAGAAGAAATCACACATATTAAAGAAATCACTCTAAATATATTGAAATGTTTTATGGGTATAATCAATGATGTACCTAGATTTTATTCCTTCAACAATTTTACTATAAAATTAATTATTTTGTATCTACAAACGTTCTTATAACAAAGTCTCTCTATAATGACCGAGGTTTGTAGGTTATAATGTTCAGTA
>NW_027657973.1:0-16003 GCF_964235325.1 Thermobia domestica
ATTCGACACCAATGTCAGTCGCGTGCCTTTGGCGTTGGAGACATTTGTTCAATTTCCAGAGGGAGCTCATGTGGTCCGAATCCCACGTTACGCTCAGTGGTAACGCGGTGGCTCAGTGGTAGAGCGTTCACCTCTGGCGCATGGGGTCCCTTGTTTGATTCCAACTTGCGCCAAGTGAACTTTGTGGTGGACAAGCACTTTGTATGTGGGTTTTCTTGGAGTTCTCCCGTTTCCTTCCACTTTCTTCATTCCATCGTTTCATTCATTTCTCATCATGACCGCCTCCTTTAGCCTAGCCAGCATAAGTGTGGGATGTAAAACTGAAAGATTTCATTTATTTTTTTACTACTACTACTATTATTATTATTTTCTTTGAAAAAAGAGGCACCTAAAATACCAGGAACAATATTGAAGCGGCGATTAAGTGAACTTTTTATTATTTATGAAGAAGCTCCAGCGTAATTCCTTTATAATGTCTAGAATATTTTTGAAAGATTATGACGCTGAATCAAAATAACGGTAAATACTAAATGCATTATTTATTGTATGGATATCAAAGGTAGTGGTATTGGCTTCAACAAGGGTAGAAGTTGCTGTTTCATACTTGTATTTTATGATGCAAATCGTGTTAATTGCTGACTTCTCCGTAAGAAGGGCAATACCGTTGTATGGTTTTCAGTTTTAAAAAGATATCGGAATAAACAGTGGATTGTAACAACCCATATATCAAACAGGACTATATAATCGCTACTTGATTGAAATATGTTGTATTGAGAAAGTTTTGGAGTCAAATTAACGGACGTAAAAGTATTCGTGTCTGATCATTGAAGGTTATGTCCTAAGGCTCCGTGGTTCCAATCCAAAGAGCAGGACAAGATTATGTGCGTGGGTATTTTCGGGTTCCGCTGTTTCGTCTCACTATCTCCATTCCACCATTTTTTTTCATCGTTATTCATTTTCATTTATCATCCGTCATATTTAGCTTAACAAAGGGGTCGTTACCATTAAAGTGAAATCGAAACTTCTGCTTAGATTTCTATTCGAATCGGCATAGTTTGAACGTACAGATATGTACACCGAAAGCGAGTATTCTTAATAATACGAAGGAAGATATATATTTGAATACATCGGATCATTTATATGAATAGGATATATTATGCTTACAAGGACCCATGTTTATTTGTATTTTATTTGTATCATCGTAGGAGTAGGTTATTCCAATAATTGCAATCGATTATGTTACATTTGTGTATCACTAAAAATTATTGTAACAACAAGGATTACTTATTTTCTTATTTATCTTTCAGCCGACCAATGATACATTTCCCTGTAAGGATGAGCTAACAAACAGAGATCGTCTTGAAATAGTGAACGGAGTGTTTCAGTATACTACAGATTTATGGGATAAAGGAAGATGTGATAGTAAGTACAGATATTTAACTAGTTTGAAACAATAAAAGCACTGGCGTGATTTAACAGAAGTAAAACAAAAGCGAAATAATAAATAAATAAACAAGACTAATTTTTTCGGTATCCAATGCACTTCTCAGGAAAGGAGAGAGAAAGAAAGGATATAATTTGTACAAGCCTTTAGTTTATCAGCCATGGTGGTTAGTTTTGATGATCGTTATTCCTTGCTTGTAAATCTCGTAACCTTATTATAATTACATTCATCTCGTAACCTTATATTTATTTCGCTTTCTAGCAGAATTATTTATATAATCACATTAATTAAGAAGATATGGTTATACAGATTATTTTAAAAACTGCCTAAATGCCCTAGTTTTATGAACTTGCATTTTCCCGTAATACATGCATTACTTACTACTCTGAAAGTTGGCCACAGCCTATCCTAGAACTCGGCCGCATTGAAGCAACGTTATTCGTATGCTTTTAAATGTTTAATATACCTTTGTATGTTAAGCACCTGAACACCCGACAGCATACATGATCATCTATTTTTCTTTAAAATATTTGTAGAACATTTTTCACTGTTAGTTTTGAGAGATTTATAAACCCAAGAAAGAAGAAAAATATAGGAGGCAGTGATATCTTGCATTGTCTTCATGTCTGTTATTGGCGAGTGTATGAAGAAATGCCTTTCTATTCATATTTTTTTCTGCATTATAAGAAATTTGATAGTATAGTGTAGAAGGATTTATTAAGCTATGAATGGATAGCTTTTGTTTTTGTCATGGTTGCAAGCCTTCACCTTCTGGGGAACTTGCAAGAAATCTGTATAAATGTCGAATCAAGTCATGTTGCAAAATTAAAGAAAAGAAAGAAGGATAATGCCCCAAATCTTTGCTAGTCATTACCCATTAGCAAGGTAATTGTAACTGTTTCTAATCCACAATTATGGACCGCATTTGGTGGTAGTCAATTAGTACTTTGAAATTACATTAAATCATAATGTGCGAATGACAAATATACAGGGTTTGTTCAATAAGTATCGGGGTTTTCTCCAGGAATGATTGGAGGGCGGTCTCGATTGATAGGAGGGTGCCGGGACATTTGACATAAGCTAGGAGAATCGTGTCACCACTCGTCTACTAACCGTTGGAATGTATAGATCTCACACAAAGTGAAAGTGTGTTTAGCGCTTGCCTCAAGAGTGAGAGTTCAAAAGAACCATCGAATAGCGTTATGCTGTCAAATTTTGCGTTAAATTAAACAAATCCGCTATGAAGACATTTTGTATGATCCGTAAGGTTGACCAAGATAAAGCCATCTCGAGAACGCGTGTTTTTTTGAGTGGAACAAAAAATCAAAGATTGCAGGGAAGAGGCCACAAGGACGCGAAACATGTGGTCTACAAGGAGTTTGTGCATGCGTGGCAGACAGTGAACTCTAAATTTTACGCGACGTGGTCGATTATTTGAGGAGTAGGGTCCGCCACGTACGAAGAGAAATCGCCAATATCTGGATGCTCATTACGAGAATATGCCCAGTCACACACCACAAATTGTGAGAGAGACACTGGCCAAACACAACATCGAAGCTCTGCCTCGACCACCCTGCAATCCAAATCTGGCTCCTACCGACTTCTTTTTGTTCCCGTGCATAAAAATAAATAAAATAAAATAAAATAAACTGAAAGGACATCGTTTTGGAAAGGCAACGATGGTTCAAGTTAAGGCAACTTCATGAGGTATCTGAAAGGCCTGCCTGCCAACTTCCAGGATGCGTGTGAAAACTGGGAAAAGCGCTGGCAGCGGTGTATTGATGCAATGGGTTATATTTTGAAACGTATTAATTCACTGTGCATATACCTTTAATACATTTCTTGATATGAGTTCAGTCCCGATACTTACTGGACAAACTCTGTAATTACATATTACATACAATGTTTTATATTTCAGAAGTAATGTTTATTATACACCCTGTTTCAAAAAGAATATACGTATTACGAAAAATTATTTTGTCCAAACTATCGATCGCTGCGCCTCGGCTCGGCTATTGGAGAAACGAATACATAGTGTAGTTTATATTAATAGGCGCTAGATGTCAGTTGTCTTCTGTTTTGCTTGGTAACCGTCATATTTTTAAAATGGCTACTCCGCAGCAGAAACCATTTTGTGTTCTCGAGTTTGCGAAGTGCAATTCCGTGATTACAGTGCAAAGACGTTTCAGGTTGAGGTACCAAATTGATTCTCCGAATGGATGGAACATTCGCAGATGGTATCGACAGTTTGTAGATACAGGATGTGTATGTAAAGGAAAGAGTCCTGGCCGCCCTCGTGTTCCTGAAGAAAATGTTGCACGAATTGCTTTCCAACGTAGTCCTTCAAAATCAACTCCTCGTGCCAGTCGGGAGTTACAAGTGCCGACAACAACAATTTGGCGTGTTTTGAGACGTCGGTTGGTCATGAAGCTGTACAAGTTACAGCTGTTACAAGCTCTGCGTCCTGATGACAAACGCAAGCGTGTGGCATTTTGTAACGAGATTCTGGATGCTATTAACAATGATAACACTTTTGCACAACGCATCGTGTTCAGTGATGAAGGGACTTTCCGTGTTAGTGGTCAGGTAAACAAACAAAATGTTAGAATTTGGGGCCTACAGAACCCACATGCAGTCATTGAACATGTACGAGATTCGCCCAAAGTCAATGTGTTTTGTGCGATATCCCGATCATCTGTTTACGGCCCATTCTTCTTTAATGGAAGCATGGTTAACAGTCATCAGTATCTCGCTATGTTACAAAACTGGTTGTTTCCAAGGCTGCACGAAGACAACTTCATTTTTCAACAAGACGGGGCATCCCCTCACTGGAGTCGCCAAGTGCGTGAATGTCTGAATGGAACTCTACCGAACCGTTGGATTGGTCGTCAAGGAGCTGGGTACTTAGCATGTCTCAGCTGGCCTCCACGGTCATTGGATTTGACACCCTGTGACTTCTTCCTGTGGGGTTTCGTTAAAGACAACGTTTATGTACCACCACTCCCATAGAACCTGGAAGAGTTTGAAGAACCGGATCCGTACTGCCATAACATAAGTGACACAGGACATGCTTGCCAGAGTATGGGAGGAATTTGAGTATCGATGTGATATTGTTCGTGTCGCTGATGGAGGACATATTGAACATCTATAATTTAGACTTGAGAGATTCGTAAATATGTGTGTAAAATTTCATATTGGTATGTGTTAAAGTTTAATAAATATATGCATTTGAAATACGTATGTTCTTTTTGAAACAGGGTGTATATTTATAACATACAGACTAATAGAAAATGTTGATTAGATATTACACTCAATGCAAAACGCTATCAATTTTGAATTTTGTTTTATTGCTCATAAATGCTAAGAAACGAATGTATTACAGGAAATCTGCCTATGTTGGTCACCATCGGCTCCATTGAAAATTGGCTAACTTACAGAAAATAAGTGTATTTTGAAGCAGATACTATTATTGATCATAATATACGCATAAGTAACTATAATAATCTTGGCAGCAAATCAAGGGGCAGAAAACTTTCCTCAGAAGAACAGCCGAAGAAAATGATAATAAATCTATGTAAATTTTTGCAAACAAAATTGGTCCATAGGATTCATCTAATACCTTCATAGTACATATTATGATGCTTCAAAATTTCCATGTGAATGATTGATTATAGACTGTCAGTTAACATTTTTTTTTTTTTTAATTATGTTTACTTTCAGGTTGCTTTGTTAAAAGTAAAACAGGCAAACTCACTCCTGAGCTAAGAAATTCAACAAAGAAATTCTTTCAGCTATATCAAGATACAGCCGATTGTATTGAAGATAAAAACAAAACAGACCAGCACCTTCACAATTACAGTGAGGCTTGTATAGAGTGTAACGAAATGTATAAAAAATTGAATGAATTTTACAACTATTTAAAAGATAGTGAAGGAGACGGAAACCTCTGCATGGATATTGTGGACTGTGTGAGTTTTCATTGTTGTTATAGCTATTACTAGTACATAACTATATTCTATATTATTATTTTTTCTTTATACAGATTCTTTTAAAGGAAATCGTACGTGGATTGTCTGTTCTCTCTTTCTCTGTTCTCTATGGCTTTTTTAAATTTGTAGAGTAGATTTTTGTTTCGATCCTTCCTGCCAAGTAGTATGAATTGTCTTCATAATTAACTTCTTGTTTCTACGTTATCATCGCCGACTTACGACGAAAGCTCTCGAACACCCTACAAGTCACACTGTTTCCGAGATGTTCGTTCGAAGCTGTTTGGCCATCACAATTATCTTTGTCGAAGTCCCAGAGATCTCCGTCTCTTCCCAATTTTACGCACATATAACATGCTGACTACCTATCTGTGGTCCAGGTCACAGTTTGGATAACATACGTATCGTGCCTTGTCACCCTGATGTCAGCCGGAGGAGTTCATTTGCAACATTCAAGGGTAGCCATAATGTAACTGGTCAGTATATACAAATTACATTATAAATGAATAGTGTATAAACGCTTAGACGAGTCTTCATTAACTTTAATGTGTGAATATTTAAATACATAAGGCTGTTTGGTTATATCCGACCGATTTTGGGAGTGTAGTAATCCTGTGAAAAGCCGTGCCACCACCACCAGTTGTGTTCTGTTGGATCATCAGATTATCAACTATCGTCCAACATCACAATTTCCACTGCAACAAATTATGTTGAAGCCCAAGCATAGGAATCCTGTTCCATTTTCTCTGCAGGTTCTCTATTTTCAGTTGGGGTGATGTGATGATGTATACATGGTTTTAGGAGTCCAAATTGTTGAAATTCGTTAGGTTGGAGTTACGGTTTTTAACATGAATATCGTGAAAGGCAATAACACTGATTTCCGTTTCCTGCTGCGTATGGTGATATTTATTGTTAGCCCGGTACAAACGAGAGATATCTTCCGGATAGATTGAAATCTGATGTATTCCTAGAAATAGAGAGCACTCGCCTTCACGTTTTCGTCCACTTTATGCACCTCCAACTTCCCCTCGTAACCATATCCGGCGACAATCACTGTTCTCTGCAGTGTCGGTAAAACTCGGTACGTCCCTTGCCATTGGTGTCACAGTAATTACTCGAATGTTACGATTGTACGTGAGATAAATGTAGGCATCACCCAATGTGTCAACCATCGTTCATACGTCGCCAAGTGTCTTTCGTACAATTTGCCATATTTATCAGTGTGGCGCGGGAAGAGGTTGTAAATTTGCGTATGTTGCGGCTGACAATGGAAAGCGCCAGATTTAATTTCTTAGCCATGTCACGTTGGTTGATGAATTCTCCTGGCTTGCTGGTTGACAAATTGTATGAAACTCCTCAAGCAACATTTTCACTAGTAACTTCAAATGCCCACTAGTAACTTTGATGACAAATTTTCTCCATATATCCCATTTGTGCTAATCCTATGGTTAAAACATTTTCTCAACACTATGCCGTTATTCTTTTTTATGAAAGAAAACGAAAGTGTGTAGTAGGAACAAGCCATGGTATACCCTTCCCAATAACTGTTCACTTGTGGCGTTATTTCACTAGTGGCAACAGGACACTCCAGCACCTGTAACTTGAGACATCACGTTTATAACGTGGACGGTTCCTGATGCAGTTACCAAGTGACAGCAGCGTTCCAAATCGGTTGTATATAAACCGCAAAAATTTCTATGCGAGTTGTTAAAAATGGGATGTAGTACATTACTGCGTGACTTCTTTTTATATATAAAATCAATCTCATTACTGATGTTTAGTCATTTTAAAACTTAGAGGCACTTTCAAGTTTTTCCGTTCAATCCAACTGAATTTAATGAAATTACACAGTCAATTGTTTGTTGCTCACAAACTTATCGTGAGTTGTTGCACCTCGAAATACTGTCTGATGATCTATCCTAGAAACTTGGTTGGTGATACTAGACATTATAATGAATTGGTATAATCGGCCAATATAGAGGTCAAATGTGGAAAATTTACGAGTAAAAACTGTTTTCATAAAGAAAGTAATATCAAAGGAACTTAAACATGCAGGCGATTATTATTGCAATTTTTGAATTATTATCTTGTTGCATATTTTTGTATTAAGTTTTTCATTTTTAAAGCCTTTTTGCTACCTTTATTTTAATTTTTGAAGTTTTTTGTTTTAATTTTTTAATTTACACTTTTTAGAACTTTTGTGTTGAATTTTTAGCGTCCAGCAGTTTCCGACAATTGGTTTTTACCATGATGGGAATAAATAACCTACCTGCTAACGTTATCATTAAAACCAACCAACCAGTCAATCAATATGCAGGAGACAAATTTGTAACTAAAATAATAAATATAAATAATTAAAGCCTGTTACATCACAATAATTTGTGGATCAAAAAGTGTTATGGTCTATATTTATGTTAATTGTAACTTTTATGTGCAGTGTCGCATAAAAGTTTGACTTTTTTTAATATATAGAATCAACTATATTTCTGTTTTTCGCAACACAACTAATCGTGTACCAGTAAAGAACTGAAGAACTGAAAGAAACAACCGAAGACATTAACACGTATAAAGATTATAAAGAAAGTTATTTAGATGGCGTATTACATGAAACAAAGAGGTAGTGGGCAATATTAATCTAAGTGTGGAAGTATTTTCCATGTTTGTATGATTTCAAGAACAAATAATGTCTTAATAAAAATATATATGTTCTATAAACGAAGAAGAGATTAATCTAGTTGTTATATATGTTTGTGCAAAGAATATTGTTATGCACTATAAATGAGTTAACCAGCGAAAATATGAGATTATCGAATGAAAATTTTTTTTTAGAAAAACACTCACATTACTATGTTGCAGTACCAGTATTTTGATAGCAATACAACGAGGGTCCGTTTTATACTTTTATCCGTTACTCGTAGCTAAGGCTGATCTTCTTCGTCTTTAAAAATATATACAGAAGAAATACTATTTTTGACTTGTTCATATCCGTGTCACAATATCTCTCTTCTTGTAGAATGTTTTTTAATGACATAAAACAATCATATTGTGTAAGAATACGGAGAAAATGTATTAATCTCTGTAATACCGATGAGATTCTCTTCGTGTTCACCTTACAACTGATACTGATTGGCGCCGATAGC
Organism: Thermobia domestica; assembly: GCF_964235325.1. Lineage (NCBI taxonomy): Eukaryota > Metazoa > Arthropoda > Insecta > Zygentoma > Lepismatidae > Thermobia > Thermobia domestica. The sequence continues at coordinate 8,571 of NW_027657973.1, forward strand.
ACTTTTTTATTTTTTATTTTTTAATTCTTACTTAATACGGCAAAGCCATTGGACTTAATTCCTGAAATTGATATTAGATTAAGTCGACTAAAGTCAATACTGATTTAATATTAAAGTTTTGCTCATAAAACAAGATTTTTAACACGCCTGATATATTTGGTAATTATCTATTCTTTCTTTTCAGATGAATTCAACTCGCACCGAGTGGAGCCAGACATTACATTGTCTCCGAGCAACTGGGCAACAGCTTTTGTTGTACGTAACAGCCGCTATAGTGACTGTATTGCCAATCATATTTTACACATTTACTAAAAGATATTCGTCGAGAGTTGAAGCGAGGCTACTGCAGCGTAAGTTCATTTGCTTTCGCACTCTCATAATTCATGTTGATGAAAGCCATCTCCTTTCAACATGGTTTTCTAAAAGAGTGAGTTTATGTAAAGTTAAAGATTTACCATTTTACTGCCCTCACCCTTTATTGTAAATAACAAAAGTTATTGACCTGTGTCTTTAAAAGCAAAAATTGAAGGTTAAAGGCATATATATATACAAATGGTGATCAGAAAAATGGAAACACCTGAACGAAATTGCAACTTACCAGATTAATATGGTGTCGGGCCACCTTTCGCCTTCAGAACAGCCTTGATGCGACGTGGGATGGAGGCATAGAGGTCGTGAATGGTAGCAAGTGGAATTTTACACCATTCCTCGTGCAGGGCATCGGCCAGTTCTGTGAGAGAGAATGGAGGTGGAAATCGTCACCGGAGTCATGTTTCCAAAACGGACCACAGATGTTCAATTATGTTGAGATCTGGGGATTGGGCGGGCCAAGGGAGGTGTTGAACTTCATCCCGATGTTCCTCAAACCACGCTGCAACAACGCCAGCTGTGTGAATGGGTGCATTATCATCCTGGAAGATGGCGTCATTGTCCGGGAACAACATCCGGACCATAGGATGCAAGTGGTCTCCTAAAATTGCGACATAATCGTTGGCAGTGATTCGTCCGCTAAGTGTGAGCACAGGACCCAATGAAAACCATGATATGGCGTCCCATAGCATCACCGAGCCGCCGCCATGTTTCACAGTTGGGCGAAGACACTGCAGATCATGAGCTTCTTTGGGCGTTCTCCACACATAAACACGGCCCGTTGTTGGGAATAGGGTGAAAGATGACTCATCCGACCATATCACACGTTTCCAGTCCTTAACGGTCCAAGTTGCATGGTCGCGGCACCATTTGCGGCGTGCGAACCGTTATGGTCCCTGATGAGCGGTTTGGCCCGTGCAACACGACCCCATAAGTTCATGTCATGTAATTCGCGGCGGACTGTGATTGTTGAAACAGGGTGGGGGAGGTGCTGATTGAGTTTCTCCGTCACTTGCTTCGCAGTGGCACGACGGTTCTGCGTGACAATGCGCTTTAATACCCGGCGTGACCTGTCACTCATGATTTTCTTCCGCCCACTGTTCCGCTTCCCCGATGTGGTTTTCCCGTGTGTTGTGTAGGCCGTCATCACCTTCGACACTGTCCCACGCGATACACCTAACACAGTCGCCACTGCCGTCACACTCACTCCACATAACCGCGCACCAACAATTTGCCCTCTTTGAAAATCTGAGAGGTCTCCCATTTTACACTACCTCCGTCTGCTGCAGCCACTGGACACTGCTGTTCCACTGCGCCTGACGTAGTATGGAGACCGACCTAACACACCACCTGCGGGCGCCACGACACCACTGCCAACCCATACATCTGACGTGTTGCCAACGTGGCCGACTACAGGTGTTTCCATTTTTCTGATTACCATCTGTATAAATATATATATATATATATATATATATATATATATATATATATATATATATATATATATATATATATATATATATATATATATATATATATATATATATATATATAAAGTAGGAAAGGTTAATGAGTTAATTCATTAAAATTAAAAGTATAAAATTAGCTTCGGATATGGACTTACTGGATAAAGAATCAGGAGGGCTTCGTAGTCTAATGGTTAGAACGTTGAACTCATGTCTGCGTGTTCTAGAGTTCGATTCCCGGCGGGGTATCCCAATTTCCGGCGTCCACCCACCGTCGTGAGTTAAACTGGGAAGTCACATGAATAAACGACATGACGGCCACTCGGTCCAGAAAGCTTCTACTACGCCTGTTAGAAATGAAATCTTTGAGTTTTACGTCCCACGGTTATGCCGGTTAGGCTAAAGGAGACGGTGATGATGATAGATGAGTGAAAATGGTGGAATGAAGAAAGTGGGAGGAAACGGGAGAACCCCGAGAAAACCCACGAGCACGGTGTTTGTCCACCACAAAGTTCACTTGGCGGGGGCTGGGATCGAACCCGGGACCCCAAGCACCAGAGGTGAACGCTCTACCACTGAGCCACCGCGCCCCCCTTACGCCTGTTAGAGACAAAGCGGCACAACACACTGACCACGTAGTTCCACTAGTCGCTAACAGATTGCGTTGAAGTCTGCAAGGGACTGTTATGACCTTGGCTATTTAGTAAGTTAGGATAAAGAAACAATGCCTCTCATAATTAATCTTAGTCACCAATGCCTTTTAAACACTTAAGAAGAAAAAGAAAACGTAAAAACCTCTAGTGCGCGGTAGCTCGCTAGGAGAGAAGGTTTTTGTATGATTATTTCTGTTTTTGACGAGCCCTTAATTCTCATGCATACCTTTCCCTTTCTAATTATTTTTCTGAACTTGAACTTTTGTTCTTGAAAACATGTTCTTTAACCTATAAATTTGAAGCTCTGTTGTTGACAGTAGAAGAGGAGAGTAATGAGACAATAATTCTGAAAACTTTATAGAAATTCTATATTCAATCAAATCATGTAATAGATGTGGTCAGAAGGACTTTAAGTAGTGATAAAATTGATTGTATAGTGAAATTTCTATTAAGAGAGCACTGTTTGAGTGAAAACGGGTCCCCAAAAGGAGGTTTTTTTAATACAGTAACGTTGCTAAGGATACGAAATAAGTACAATACAGTAAAGAGGATGTAGATTTATTTCGCAAGAATAGGTTTGAAGTGAAACTTCGACATCTTTTGTTCTCTTAGAACTACACGAACCTTGGCTCTTCGCTACTTTGAATTTGTTAGCAAGCTGTTGAAAAAAACCTTGTAAACTGTGTCTTTTTGATACATTTCTCAAGAATAATTATCTTGTCCAATAAGACTATAATCGTATGAAATAAGTATGAATACGCACCTTGCAATCACAGTTCGTAATATTTCAATCTTATACAGTTGTTGTATAACTTTCAGCCTCTTCTGTCTTTGGTCATAACGTCGAGTTAGTCTTCACTGATTTCTCTTTGCTATCCTCATTAGCTTTAACTTCGTTTTCTGAGGACAAGAGAGAAAATTATAACATAGTACTCGCATGATTCAATGTAGGATAATTTTTGGGAACTAAGCCAGTATAAGGACATCTGAATTGTGTTTATTTCAGTTCAGTTTACTAAAAGCACTAATGTTCGAACTCATTTTAATATTAATTATAAATTGAGAATTACGTTCGTATTTTAGGGATGAGATACCTCCTGATGTGCATGTGTTACACAGTTGTATTCAGTGATCAGTCAGTCAGCATTGTACTCTTCTTACAACGTGGACCCAGACAGAAACCCATTTAGTACAGTATTTCGAAACCGTGGTGTTCCAAGTACTTTGTCTCATGATGAACACAGTGCTGTTCTAAGTAGTAGTGAAACCACTGTAAACCTGATAAAGTATAAAATATCGAAGAAAGCTACAACTGCTGAAATTATGTGGTTTTAGACTCATTAACTGCAAAGATAGTCACAATTCATATAGAGATGATGGATTTCTTTCTCAATCTATGTTTTCAGACAGTAAAATAGCAAAGAATTCTCAGATGGAACTTGTTAGATGTAGCTATATTATTTGTTATGGTATTGCCGGATTCATCCACAAACAACTTGCATGCTTGGAAGAATATGAATAGTTTCTTGTTGCGTTTGACAAATCATTTAACTGAATAGCTGGAAAAAGCCAAATGCACCTACTTGTAGTATTTTGGGACAAAATTGAAGACAGAGTTACGACAAGGTCCTTGATTTCTTATGCAAATGACAATTGCAAATAATTTGCTCTTGAAATTTTAAGAAATTTTCCTAAAGGATTGTGATTTGAAGGACATTCAGTGGTTACCTGGAACATCAAGTTTTTACAAGGTCTCTGTTGTTCAGTGAATCTCGTGGTCGAAGAAGAATATTTGTTTCATTTTGTAGGAACAGTGCAAACTCAAAGCAAATTCTATTTCCCAAGAATTTCATGAGTCTAGATGGGTTGAAAATACTGATTGCGTAGAGCGAGCTTTGAAAATGTAAAAGATTTCATTGAATGTCCTGACACTAAACTTCCCAAAATTCCGCCGCGAACAGAGTGAAATCAGGTGTTAAAAATTCCCTCGTGCCCGTCAAACTTACATTTTTCAGATTTGTCTCATTGGAGCGAGAACGATTTTTAACTAAGTTTCAGGTTCAAAAATCCATGACTCTTCTCTTGTATGAAGAATTGTTCAATTGGTTACATCATTGTAAGTTTATTAAAGCGTTTTGTAAAAGATGAGGTCCTTGAGTCTATTCAAACGGCAAGTAGGTTAATGACCGTAGGTCTAAAAATGAAAAGTAATTTCAAAGTTGCAAAGAATGTAGATATAGGATTCGGAGCAAAAAGGTGTAGTGAAAAGCTAAGAAGTGTCAAGGAAAGAAACAAAGTTAATTTCTTCTTGAAGTGTTAAAAGTATTTAATAAGGATTACTGAAAATATATTTGAAAAGTGTTCTCGTAGATACTTTTACTTGTGCCATTTCATGCTTTGATCCTGAGGTTATCGTACATAAACCCGAAATAGTAGAGAAAAGACTGATAAAATGCTTGAAAATACTCCAACAGTCATCTCATCTCGATTATGTCAAAGCAAATCTAGTTTTTTTTTTTAAATCTTTTTTTGCCAATAGACTAAGCATGTGTTTACAGTTTACTTTGATTCAGATGGAAGCAAGGGAAATCTTGACAAGTGTTACACATCCATTCGTGGTGGAAAAAAATGAATTCAAATACTTATGGAATATTGTGAAAATAGTATTGACTGTGTTACATGGAAATACAAGTGTAGAATCTGTTTTTTCTATTAACAAAAGTTATTAGAAAAAAAAAGAAAAAAACTTGCAAGAGATTTCCTTAGTAACCCAACGACAGCTGGTAGATTATTTGGCACACATAGGTGGAATAAAAAAGTCTGCATGCTTCAGATCCAGACCTCATAGCTTCTGTAAGAGATGCGAGAACAAGACATAATTGGGCTAGAAAAAAAGAGAAAAATGAAAGTTATTAGCAAGTTGTTAAATGGAGGAAAATGGCTAAGTTAAAAAGAACTAGAAAAAAGGTAGATGAACTTCTAAAGAAACAAAGATTGAAATTAAAAACTATTCAATGTGAGATCGAAAGTCTGAAGTAATCATCTAAGTAATTGTGTTTATACCATTTTAGTTTCTTTTATATTTTAATGTTTTGTAGGATATAACTTTTATATATATATATATATATATATATATATATATATATATATATATATATATATATATATATATATATATATATATATATATAATTTTAAAACAATACGTAGATAAACATAGTTATTATTCTTAGCATCCTTCATGTAATACTACTAAGCTTTTACCGATATTTAATATTTATCTTTGATTTTTACATATTAAGATTTTCTACAACATAATTTTAGTATGATACGCCTAACATAAATAATATTTTTCTTAAAAAAAATAAAAGATGGCCACTGTTATTAATCAAGCCTTTAGTTAGCTTTTATAGGCATTCTTTATTAGTGGTCCTTTGTCTTATTAAATACTACAGGTCAGGGAAGATGGTTGGTCTGGCACCTGAAAATAAGGGAAAGGATAAAGATTATTTTGTAAGTACCGTATGACATAGACATGTCTGTTGTGGAAACTCTTCGCCACCCATCGCATACATCATTGGTGGACCAATGACAGATCATAACCCATAGAAGTGGCAATTCAGCCGAACAACCAACCGGTGTCTCACAGTCTCGCTACACGATCACGCTCGAAGTCACTTAATTGCAAAATATATATTCACTGTTGTCCTCCCGGCATTGAGGCATAACTGTGATTCACATACTATGGGTTTAGATACATAACTACACTCATTGTGTTGTTCGACGACATTCAAACTAATAGCAGCATGATCTTTGCATTAGTCCCCGTTTATGATGGCCAATGTACTGGGATCTTTAAAGTGGGATTAGCATGTATTTTACACTCATTCTATGGTTCGAATTTTGTTCGAAAAATAAATACGTAAGGAATGTTACAAGGATTTTATCTTGTTACACACTTTTTATATATATATTTCGGATACCACGTTAAACTATATAAAGTCTATATCTTGTTTAGCCTTCGTACTGACAACTGGGAATAACTTCAACTAATCGACATTTAACTTTTATTGTGTAGTGCTCTCCAAATATTGGCCTTTTGTATATAGACTTTATAATTTATATCAATTTCTTATCAATGTACGAGAAAAGAAAGCCAAATAACTAAAAATGAAACGAAAGAGAAAGAAAAGAAAAGAAAATTTTAAAAAAATACGAATGAGAGCGAGGTATGTATAAAGTTTGATGAAACATTATACAATTGATGCTAGAAGTTCTCTCTCTCATGAAAACATTATGGGCAGAGGTAGAACTGATATTGTTTGTCGTACATTGTAGAGTAGTAGTATGTCACTAGATAAGACGAAAAAAAAATGTTTCGAGGTATTGAAACATTTTTTACACGTATTAATAAAGCAAGGCTGACGGAAGCACTAAATATGTATTAATAAAACTTGTGTAACAGTTTCGGCAGTGTACTATCGCCATCATCAGACACGTTATCTTGACACACAAATTCTATTAATATATACATAGTTCTTTGGTCAGTCTTGTTTTATTAATACATGTTGAATATTTCAAGAACTATAATGAATGATACACAAATATTTTTAATGAAAAAACAGAACTTTCCTTATTGAGTATTTACTTTTTAAATATATTTTAATTTCTGCTTCTTTATTCAATATTTATTTTGTAACTTTTTAATTTTTTTAATCTGGTCTTAACAGAGAAGCGTCTAACGGAACAGATAGCTTCTACCTCCTCGGCTCTAAGCAGATAATGTTCTGATAGGAAATGAAGAAAAACATATGTGTGGACAAAGATCTCAATTTTCATCCCCTGTGACCTCATAGTCTAAAAAGGATTTCTTCAACAAATGGAAGGAAGCGATTGTTTCTATTTCGAGACAATTAGTACGTAATATTTTGAATTTTAAAAAATG
>NW_027657974.1:0-15986 GCF_964235325.1 Thermobia domestica
CGTAAGCTATGGAATTTAGCAGCAGCTGAAGTCGGTGGAAGTGACTGGGCTTGAACAGCTTGAACCATATTTTTAACAACCTTTGTACTGAAGCATCTGTATCTGAGTTCATCTAAGGTATCAGATGTCTTTCCTCCATACATGGCACAAATGGCATGTTCCCCGACAGTAATTATGTCTTCTTTCAGACTGTTTGCATTGTTGAATACTTCAGCATACTCCATAAATGATGTATTTTTCATGATATTCGTCAGACCTTTGCCTTTGCCAATCCCAAACAACTGTGACGTGGTGTCACATCCCAAAAGCACATGAATAAAAAGCAAGCCACTGCAGACATTTAATCCTAATGATGACTTTGCAGATTGAATATTCCATTCTCGGATGCTGGTTGCACCACGCTTTAGTTCTGGTCTGAAGAAGACTCTTTTACTATCCATTTTAACATAGAAACACAGGAGTATCAGGACATCAGTGTCGTCTGCAATGACAACAACATCATTTTGTTCAGACGCACGAACTGCTGTCTGGGAGATCAGAAGGTCTGCATCTCCTCGTACATGTATTGTCTGACATCCAATGCTTTCAAAGCTTTCACTAAGCATCATTAAAAAACGCTGCTTATTCATTTTGTTTGATAGAAGTAGATCTTTCTTCATTGTCCGTTTCATGTCCATAGAAAATAAAACGTTAGGGGAATTTTACCTTCGCCCCTCCGAATATGAGTTACGTCCTTAATGGAAGGACCATCCAAATATCCATCAAACACAATCACAACCGATTTACCATACCTTTTCAGAACGTAATTTGTATAGCTATTACAGATGTCTGAGAACAGCATACCAACTGACCATGATAATCGATGTAGTAAAGCACCTCCATTGAGTATATATAGGGGTTCTGAAAGTGGTGTTTCTGCTGCAGACGTTTGACATTTCTCCACCTTGGCCCAAATGGCATTGGCCAGAACCGATTTATTTGCTTTCCGTAGAAGAACTGAATCGACAAACAAAGATGCTGGATAGCTGCAGAGTTCATATTTGAATATGCTCCTCTTATCTGTGTACTGTGTTTCAGAAACAAAAGCAAGTCTTTGGAATAGCAATTGTGGGTCAATATTGACGACATCTTGACCTATTTTAACATTCTTCGATCCCATGGTAACAACCTGTAAATTTCGTTTGAATGCATAGTTCCAAATGTTCTGGCCCTGCATGGACTGGACAATTAGATTACCAACTTCTTTTGCTTTGTCAACGTTGGCATTATTATGAGCAACCACACCTGATGCCAAACTACGCAAAGGTTTATCAGGAATGAATGGGCTTCGATCTAATAGAAATGTCAAGATTTTCTTGGTATCTGAGCAGTCTCTTGTCTGTCTGGTGTATGAAGCTTCTTTGTGTTGTTCATTGGTATTGTACAAGACAGTAGTGAATTCTTGCATAGTATTGTTGACCTCTGTACAAGGAATCATGGATTGAACCCATATTTGTCGCTGGGCTTCTGGCATTCCTCTTCCTCTAGTTAACCCTCCTGTAGATTTCATGCTTCTCATCAGTGCCTGTTCTATGATAAGATCACTGGAAAGACCTGCCCAATACTCGTTACTACGACGAGCTACATGTAAACCTTTTTGGAACTTGTCGAACACGATCGAGTGAGACTCCTTAATTTCTTGCATTTTTTGAAGGTGTACATAGACTGTGCTTGTGTACAAATTGTGCCCTGCTGCAGCAAAGTATGGTAGCATATCCTTCAGAGTTAACAAATGTGGATTCCAGTCGCCGGTGCGCTCTGTCCGAAGGAAATTCTTTAAAATGTCGGCCATTTTCATGTACTGTACCCATAATCTACCGGTTCTGCTTTCCACCTTGTACTTGTCCTTGATACCTTCTAGTTTACTATTTATATCTAGTAATAAGGTACTTGACCCATCTTCCAAATATTGATCTTCACCATCATCAGACATTACTTTATTATATATTTCTCCAACACTGACAATAAGATCATTCATCTCATCCCTTGCAGATTCAGTATCATCTTCTACTGGCAGCTCCCGATTTGTGTCATTCTGTTCCTGACTGGTAGGAGTTATGCATTGATGTGGCAAAGGTATTTTCAAAGCCTCTGATATTGATAATATGTTCAAAGCAGCATATACTAACATGTGTCCTCTTCTTGCTCTTGATACAGCCTTCCCACTAAGCATATGAATTACTGCGTTACTGCCATATATCTGCTCCAAAATTTCTTTTAAACCACAGTTTATCATTAGGTGACCTATACACCCCAGAAAGCTCATCTCAGTATGTAAACCTCCAAGTAGAAGGATTACTTCTTTCAACTTACTTCCTTCGGCTTCATTTTCAATAATACTTAAAGCCTTCCACCACAACGGTTGATCGAATGTTATGATTGGTGTGCACCTGTTCTTATTTGCTTGGTCATTCTGAAAGAGAAGGGTAGAGTATATACACGTCATATTTGATGGTTCTAAATCAATAATAGGCAAGAATACAATAGATGACTTTCCTGGGTGCTGGTGACCTTTATGAATCATGTGCATAAAACCAGACCAGCCTGGTCTTGGATATGCTACAAATGGTGATAGTTTCCAAAGGATATCAGTCTGTAGTTTCATAGGCTCTTCTAAAGACCTCATGCATTCTAACTCTTTGAACTTGAACTCTGCAAGTGATTTGGGTGTCTAGTATTGTACAAGTTTTATTATACCTGCAGTACAAAGATCGTGTGTCGTGATTACCTTCTTGGGAACTGTTCTACTTACTATCTTTCCATGAGTTACTACTGCTATGGAGCCCATACCATGTAAGGTGCCATGACCACCTAGTGTGTTAATGTTGTGGTCTATGTTGTCTGCAACATACTGAACAAACTGATGCGAATCAATCAATGTATCAAGGTTTGACGTTGTTGCTGCACTCCTCTCATATTTCTGTACTTCGCTATAGGAAGAGCAGAAAGCATGCTGATGTAAAGAATCTATCAAAAACCTTGAACCAAACTGATGGTGCATTTGGACTGCCAGTCCCAATTGGAGAGGTGCTACAAAGAATCTTGGTTTTATTGCTTGCATTATTGCTTGACCTATAGAAGCCGACTTTTTATTATTTTTTCCTCCAATTAGTGTTTTCATAAACACTTGAAGACTGTCAGGCAACAGATTGATTGCTTTGTCTACAGAAGCCATATCTTCAGTCAGTGGATAATGATCATTAGATGTTTCACACGATTTCACATCGTTTCTAATTAATTTTGAAGCTGTTTCAATTATCCTATGTTTTTCTTCCTCTTCATTCTCACCTTTTGGAGTATTATAGTATTGCTGAAGAATTGAAGAAGCACTTGCTCGAAGTGTTACAACATTTACTCGTCCTTTCATGTTTGTAAATATTACATCATCCCCAAATAATTCTTTAACTTTCTGTTTCATATACTGTTCAGAATATGCATGACATTCAGAACCAGAAGACTTCATATTTGCTTCCATTTTTTTCACTAAGTCACGTATGGTCATTTGGTCTTCATCATTATCTTTGAGGTCTTGCATGGCAGCAAGAAAACTTTTCGTTCTTTCATCCTCCTGGGGTCGGCCTTTCAGTTGCAGCTTATCATTTGTTGCTTCACTCTTTGGCACATACCTCGTTGGAATTGCTTTTCTATTTCTGAAGTTTACGTTACATTGATTGTGGTAAACTGCATCTACGGCTGGAAGATCCTTAGCAAACAGAAGTCTTGCATACACTTGTTTAATCCATTCATCGTCCCTACTGGTGCATACATTCATTATGGTAGCATGCAATGCATGAGTTCGAACTGGAAAAATATCATATCCTCTCTTTATACCATCGAATTTGGCTTCCTGCCCACAAAACAGACAATCCTTATTGAATTAAAACTTCCCCACTTGTGATCGAAGCACAGGTTCATTACTAGTACTAACAACTGATTTTCTCCTTTTCAAAGCCTTAATGTTCTTTGGGTTACACCATGTTTTCCTACATTTCACATGAACGGATTGTCCTTCTTGAGTTCGTATATCACTTCCTCTTGATTCACTTGCTTTGTTTATTCCTTCACTTCCTTTGCTTCGTAATGTCACAGTTTGTTCATCCGATAAGTTCTTGTCACAAATGACTTCACACACTATTATCCATGATAATTACATCAGCTTATAAAAAACAAGTGAAAAAAATGTTAACAATATCAATGAAAATAAACTGCATGGGATTATGATAAAGGAAAAGAGTTCAACAAATATATCAAAAGCCTTTCTCAAGTTTATTATTGGTAAAGTTTTTTAAGTGGTTTAAATTAACACACTGTTTTTGAGTTCGTATATCACTTCCTCTTCATTCACTTGCTTTGTTGATTCACTCATTTTCTTTGCTCGACACGTCACTATTGGATCCTCAGATAACTTTTTGTCACAAAGGCACATTTCACTTTTACATTCTCATCCTCGATACTTAAACAGCTCAAAATAATCAACATCTGAAACAAAACGAAAACGAATAAATTTTAACAGCAGTAAGAAATAAAAAGAAACTGCATGGTATTATAATCAAGAAAAAGACCTTAACAAACATATCAAATGCCTTTTTCAAGCTTGTTACTGGTTAAAATGTTTGTAAATGGCTTAAAATAACGTTCATAGTGTCCAAAACAATTATCTTTGATTATCAATTTCATACATTCATATGCTTTTTCCATAACATCATGGTACACCACATGTTTTAACCTGAATTTGGTTTCAATATGGCTACTGCCTTCAATTATAACTCAGAGCAACAATTTAAGGTTATATTTCAAAAATACTTTTTTTACTGTCTCACTTCATAGCTAACAAAATTCTTCAGCATATTTAATGACTAACTATTCTACACTAAATACTCACATACAGAATAACGAGTGATAAAAACACTAATAAAAATAAAATTTGAATACACATGTTATATGTTCTACACACCGTTGAAGAAGACAAGTGACAAGCCCTTTCACTTGTTCCCTATTCATCGCTGAGAGAACACCTATTAACCAATCAAAATGCAGAACTGAGATAATGTGACCTCTTACCAATAGCTATGGTACCACATCTCTCAATTCGAAAAGTAATCAAATATATACATACTGTTTGCTGCAGCTCGATGAGAATAAAAACTAAGGGAAAAAAGTAATGAACAGTGCTGTTCCATGATTTACCAAACTACCACTTCTAACTATAGTATAATGTATTTAATATATATATATATACAGAGAAGCGAGAGGCCACTACCCCACAACGTTTTGTTAACTTCAAATTAGATTATAAATGTAGAGTAGTTGAAATTTTTCAATAACAATTATTTTTTTTTTGTTTGTTTTCGAAGACTATAAAAGAATAATGAGGAATCACAGAATAGCACAAGAATACAAGTATTACCAACTAGGTAAAGATTTTCTGATGTTTTGTAGATTTAGGTGCTGATAGCATTTTAACATACAGTAGTAGTAATAAGACAATAAGAAAATAATCCATAGTAGCAGTAGAATAGATATTCTGTAGTATGAATAGTATTACATTTAAGTAGTAGTAGTTGAAATCTTAAATAATAATAGTACTAGTAAAATATTTGGAATTAATATGATTTCATTACATCATAGATTAATAATTATAGGGTATTATTGAAAACGAATTTTTCAGCTCTAAATCTGTTACATATAAAATTAATAAAATCCTTGTGTTAAGATGTTTTCATGTACTAGTATTTTGGGTTAGATAATTTTTTGTCTAGGTTTATTTGAAATAGTTTGCAGTACCTATCCATAATAATAGATTATTTATAGTATTAATAATTTATTACGTACTCATTCTGTATAAATGTATCGGTTTATGTATTTCTTTTCCGCTCGAAGATACCAAAATGCAATATGTCTTTCTAGTTTTTGAAACAAACATAGCACTACTCACGTATAATCAAATGAGTATTATCATACATATATATTTTATTGTATATAATATTTTCTTTAATGAAGCTTATTTGCATACAATAACTATTATAGTTATTACAATAATAATAATTATTATTATTATAATTATTTCAGACGATATGTTATCATCGAATATGGTTACTGAAATAAAATAACTATCATTAATTACTACAGATTAAATCAGAGCAGTAGGTAAACAGAAGAAGATGAAATCAAATATAGTTATATTTAATTAATTTGAAATAATCAATTAGTAGAAAACTTCCTGTTAGCTTATAAGAGTTAAAGAGTATTCAGCTAGTGTTGGTAGGTTTAAATTGTGCTCATCCGTAACCTTGTATCTATCCGTAACCTTATAGCACCATAAATCAAAACTCACGTCTTCACTCTTATTTAAATCTTGTAGATTTATTCTTCCTTTAGTTCATATCTTTGATCTTAAACCTTTTGACAATGATCTCTTTTGAATTTTACTAATTTATATAATCTTTATATTACCTTTTTATTCTTCATTCTTACGACATATAATCATGCTAACATCTTATTTATATTGACAACCTCTTGCATATTCCTAACTACCCACAACCTATCTAACATTAATGTTAGCCTATACCTGCATGTACTATACATACTTTTGTGACATTTCCTGCCAACACTTTCTTTGAGGTTTAATTAAAGATCTTAAAATAAGAACTTTGGATTATACAAAGCTTGACCGTGGAACGACAGCTACCGCGATCTGATGCGGAATAACTAACGTTGTAAATAAGCTCTTCCATAAAATTACTGAGAATAAAATAAATAAAAATTATATAATAAACTAGTCAAGTGAACGCTTAACAAATTTCAATAGAAATACGGTAATTGTAGAACCAAGGATAAATAAAATAACTAATCAGAAACCACACAAGACAGCAATTAAGAAAGGTATGAGACTTCAACAAATTTTTAGAAAGCAAAATAACTGGATAAAATATAAGAGGTACAGTTATCCTGTATCACATAGTGTCTGATGAAGCCAGAATTAGTTGGCGAAACTGTAACACGTGTTCAATATTAACGAAAATATATAGCTTTGCTCAGCAAATAATTAGTTTATATTATAACAAAGCAAAGCTTCTACTTATGGAAAATATTACAAGAGGTGCAGGTATATGTAACGCGAAGCTGAACGACAGATGAGATATTTAACAATAAAGGGTAAAGATTATAAAACATATTTTAATAAGCGTAGAACAGGACACACTTGTGTAAATTGAATTTTCTTTATACTTAAGCGTGTACATACAAAATAATACAAAATATACAACTTTCATGAATTAAAATTGAAAGAAATATTGAAAACAAAAACACACGAAACAGAACTGCAGCGTCAGTATGTTGCCAGTTGTTTGAACATAAGCTATGAATCATTAAACCGACACGATTTCACTGCTATCAACGTAAACCAAAGCATTTGTGATAGACCATTTCGATATCTCGATGGTCATTGATACATATCGTGGGTCGAGCTTACAAATAACATTTAGAATTTCCATCGCATATTTTGAAAATGATTTCCATAATTTAATATACATCCGTGTAATGTGTCTCTATTAGATGTGATTCGTGATACTGAAAATTCTCTTAAAATTCGGAATTTTCATGATAAGTGGTAGCCCTACACCTTATGCAAAGGCTACCCAATACAATTTCCTTTTGCATAACATGTGTTATTTTCTTTGTTATTAAATGGTAGAGTAAACTAATTAGCGTTATATGTTTATATGTTCATATATTCAGATTAAGAAAAAATAAAATGTGTTTATTGCCATTACATTTATATAAAAATCAATTGGACATAATGTAAGCTATCAATTGTTTGTTTATTTTGGAAAAGATGAATGTTTTGTGAACAAATTAATCGAATAATACATTTTTAACAAATTGTTTTTCTTATTAAAGATATAATCAGAGCATCGATAGAAAAGTTCCATAAACTAGCCAGTAGATATACATTGGGATTTTGATGTATTATGTATTTACCATACTTTAATATAGGTTAGTAAATAATCATAACAAATGGAAGTAGCGGCCGATTGTTTTTTGATTTAAAAACACTGTATACATAGGATATATTTGTATTACTGAAATGGCCTCTTTGTTTTAGCGAAAAGAATTGTGTAATTAAACTATTTGAATTTGCAAACCGTTTATCAACTTTTTGTAAGGTTGCATTAACTTCTTTTAAATAACATTACTTGTATGTTCACACAATATGTGTACATTATTGTCAAAATATAAATACATAAACATACACTAAGCAAATATTTTTTTTATAAAAGTACACTAAACCCCGACCACACTGACCTCTGGGGCACATACATTAAAATCAGCAATTAAATATGTCACTTAACTTGAGTTAAAAATAAACATCAACATACAAGATGATCAAACATTCATTCCACATCCACAAAGTACCCTATGAGCAATCATACATTTATACAAACTGTGTTATTTTGAAAATATTTCAAACATAGTTTTCACAGCTTAAATTAACAAATAAAATAATGTAGATGTATATTTAGATTTCCCGTTGCAAATTATTATCTCTAGTACTTAATAAAATCTTAATATTTATACTTAATACTAAGGTAAATTGAGAAATAAGATGCTCCTAACTAATTAAGGGAAAGCCGAAAAGTTTGACTGGTTATGAAAATGGTGCAAATGAAAGGACGCATAACAGTAATTTAAATGTTAAAACAGAGTTGGATTTTGTTTTAGATTTGGTTTTACTAAAGTTAAGTGTTGGGTAATCATTTAATAAGTCATTGGCTAAAAATAATTTAGATTATGATTTCCCAAATAAATGTAGAAGGAAAGCCTACTTTTCTTACGAAAGAGTGTTAAAAGTGATTGTATTCATTTTAAACCCAAATTCATTTCACACAATAATGAACAATTAATAAAAATAATTTTCCTTAAATAGGCAACAAACCTAATGGTTACACTGCAAGTCTGTCTAAAAGAGCAACACCCAAAATGGTTTGTATATTACTTTAATAGTTAAAAATACACATCAAAATCCCTCCTAATAAGAAAAACAAGAAAAAACGAGAAAGTTAAAGAAATAGCTTCTACACATTCCTTGGAGATTTTGCTGATATTAACAGTGTAAAATCACGACAATGAGCTAGACTTCCTAGAACTTCAAATAAATGTATTCAGAAAATAAATTTGATAAAATCTTAACAATTTAGACTCCTAAGCACAGTTAAAACAATAAAAGGAGAACTTTTAGATACAAGTCAAAATTCCTTAAAAAGCTAACAAAACATCAAATTAAAACAACAATCTTGTATGGCAAATTAGGTAACAAGGTAAAATATCAGTTTCCTTCAGAAAATTTGACACAACTGATTTTGCCGTAAGTCAACAAGTTAATTTTAAATAAACAGTTTTACTTTGATAGATTCAGACTTTTCTGAAATTAACATAGCAATATCAGTCGTCCTATCACTAACTCATCCATTCAATTTAATTTTGCAAAATGTGTTTCACACTTTGACGTATTTACAATATTTTAAATTATATAGACTAGTTATTTTAAAATGACAGCATAAAATAAATTTAGTTAGATCATAGCGACAATGAGCAATTATCACTAATTCGTACACATTGGCACACATATGACCTTTTTGCTGCTTGTTAAAACTACCTAAATCCTGATACAAAATATATCATACACTGTAACATCCCTAAATTACTGATAATAGAAAAAGGTGTAAACAGATCTCTAGATTTTGTCTAAAACATGAAAGTTGCTATGAAGATATTTAAGATTCTGACCAAACAAGGCCTATAAGTTACCCTGTAATTTTATTTTTAAAAAATAGGTAAACTGCTTGAAAAAGCGAAAATGGATAAAACAAAGAGCAAAAATAATCAGAATAATCTTACTTATCAAACAAAAATAATCACTTTACATAATATAGCAGTACTAGTTATAATATTTCTTATTACAGTTTTTTTTTAAAATAAGAAAACAGTATATTTAAATAATATTAAGTACGGCATTTTTGGATCAAGAGATCCAATATATTTCAGGCAAAATTTTCTTGTAGGCCTTATACCTGGAGAACTACATATAGTCTAGCCATACCCAAAACATCACCTAACTCGGTATAATGTGCTTATTCCGTAAAAAAAAATACGAAAACTCAATTTAGGGACCGTTCAAAATTTTTGTGGTTCCTGATTCAAAAATTCTATATATTTAATTCAATCAAAAATTTTCTTGTACGCCTTGTATCTGAAGAACTGCATATAGTGTAGCCAAACCCAAACTATCACCTAACTTAGTATGATGTGCTTATTCCGTAAAAAGTACGGAAATGAAAACTTAATTTAGGCACCGTTCAAAAATTTTGTTGTCCCTAATTTGTAAAGTATGGCAAAATTACAATATTTTGATCCTTTTTTTTTTTTTTTGATCATTCCTAAAATTCTTGTTTTATACAATATTGCTGTTTTAAATACTGGAATACTTTACTGCATGCTACTGTAATATTGTTACAATTCAATATAATTCCTGGCTTCTTGTTTGTTCTAAATTTTCAATCTTTATGTTTTTGTTGGCTTAAGAGTGTACTTGAAATTTATCAATTGAAAATCAAATCTTACAGTTATTTAACTATCAAAGATAATCTTACAATTTCCCATTCAGATACTTTTCTTTACTGTAAGGTTTCTTTTTAGGGTTAAAATTATCAAATCTAGATGAACACTGCTAAAATACTATCCCACGAATATAGCTATATATATGAGGAACATTTTTTTTTTTTTTAAAAAAAAAGAGTTGTTCACTCCGCGTGTAATTTATGGTTTGGATTCGAGTCCAAAATTGTCAGTTACATCACATGTTTTGTGCAATCAATTAAGTGTCCCAAAATATATTCCATCTCCAACGTAATCTATCTACTAAAACCGAAAGGGGTAAAAAAAAATCTACTATAACCTTTGGTTTCAATATAAATTGAGAAAAATATCACACAATACAAAACAAACTCCTTCATGCAGTGTGGGCTTTATATGACACTCCTACTTGTTTAATATAACTACCACTTGGGTAGCCTAAGGTCTTTAATCATGCTACTTTGAATAAAATGTATAACCTAGAAATGAGACGAGAAATTCAAAGCTATGCTAAGATTAGGGCATATCAGAAATTAGGCGATGAATCTCGGGTAAAATTATTACTAAAAATAATCTAACATTTGTTTCTGCGACTGTGAAAACTTTCTCTTTTACAAGGGAGGAAAGAATGCAATGCAATTTTAATAATTTAAATGACCATTTTTATTCATCAACTGGATTTGGGCACGGTGGCTCAGTAATAGAGCACTTAGCTGTGCTGCGGGGAATCCCCGGCCAACTAAGTTTATGATGAACAATATCGTGTCCATGGGGTTTTCCAGGGGTAATCCCGTTTCCTTCCACATTCTCATTCCACAAATTCTTCTATCATTATTAACTTGTTTTAATTATCTTTCTTCCTTAACTTAAAGGGCACAATGATAGGACGTTAACCTGAAAGATTTCATTTTATTTCATTTATTCATCAAATGGCGAAACTGAGAAAATTTGAACTATTTATAAATGAGCATTTGAACCAGTGACTAATGTAAGTATTGCAGCGTTGCGCACAGTACCGTGCCGTGAGGAGGGCAAGCGGGCTACAGCCCCAAGTGTCAAAGTAAGTGAGGCGCAAAATTCGGGAGAAAAAAGGAAAAAATATAGGAAAAATTACTTGGAATATATGTATGGGGGCGCCGTCGTATACTCACGCCCTGGGCGCTGATTTTCCACGTCACAGCACTGGTTATGCATCCAAATTATTACAAGAAAAATATTATTAGCAGTAGTAGTAAAGAACAGAAAAAAAATACCTACTAATACTCCCATATATACTTTAAATAACACATTTTTTTACTTCTATAACTGTCCGTTCCGTAATCCATTTTAAAAAGCCAAAAAACAATCCGTTACAAAGTCTCGAATTTATATTCTGTTGCAGCAAGCATACAACGAACAGATTTCTACAGCGGCGCAATTGGAGTGAATGTTAAGTCTCCATTAACCGATCTCAGAAGTTGAAGGCTCTGGTCGTTCAGTGCTTCTGCAACGTGGCACGGTTTTCAGTGAAATCTTTTCGCACTAAATAAGATTTCTGAATTTTATTTCACTACCAATTAACAAATGGAATTTATTCTTGTGCATTCATATTTTTAAATTACAAGACTATTCTGAAGCAAACCAATATAATGAGAGTTTAAAAAAAAAACTAATTACAGAATTACAAAATAAGAAAGAAAATATGTATTAGAGCAGAAAACATACGAAAGTAAACACTCATTTACAAGTTAATTCTTACAAGTTAGCTTATATAGATAATGAAGGCTTTTTGCACAGTAATTTGTGAACCAAATATTAATAAATTAATATATAGAACTCACCTCTGTGGATAATATTTTAGTACATATATATTTCTTGTGTAAAATAAGTGTATTCTATACTTTTGATTACTTTCCACATAAAACTCTAAGAAAACCCCACATGGAATATCGGATTAGTTGGCAATGTTCAGGGGCGCAGACACAAGGGGGTCCACCAGGTCCTGGCCTCCCCAAAATTTCGAAACTCAACTTACATTTGTAGAGAGATAAATGAGGGTAATGATTGATGTAGAATAAATATTTTATTTTACGCCTCATCATGTACTTTTTCTTATAAAGATAATCTTTCTATAATTTTTTAAGAACATAGGTGACAGTAATTAAGAATTACTTATCGTCTTTTCGGGTGCAGAATAAGACAGGTTCGATATTACATAGACGTATTGGACCCCTCCCGGCAAACATTCCTGGGTGTAAAACTGGCAATTCTGTTTGTTTTGACTTTCTTCGACTTTCGGCTTCTGTTAGGTATACATGCTGACCCTACATCTGGCTGGTTTCAAAGTTTGTTTTCCAGAACGTATCACAAAGAGCATTGTTTCCTCTCGCATAGAAGTATTTCTATGTTGTGTTCATCGTGCATTACTTACAACCAAGACGGATGATTTGGAATTAGTTTTTCTTTTATGCACATGTGTGTGTGAGTGTGTGTGTGTGTCTCTGTGTGTGTGTTGGTGAATATATGTGATATTCACAATTCAGATACCTCTTTTGTATCAGCTGCTTTAGTTTATAGTTATTAGTGTGTGCAATGATTCTGTAAATAACCTAAAAATTCTGAATGAATTCTATACCATGACTGGTGTAAATAACAGAATAGAAAGAAAGAAACGAAAAGGAAAAAGAAAAAGAAAGAAAGGCAATTTGCCCAGCTCTCTACTGAGGAAAAAATTTACAATTAAGTTTTAGATAAAACAAGCACAAGGGTAATTCAGGAGAATGTTCGAGAAAACAAATCCGGTTCAAATTCAGAGAACATCTTATGGCAGCAACGTTGTTTGCACTTATTTTAAATTTTCCTAGATAAACTGTGAATAAAGTGTGTTCAATTTACATTTTTTAATAATACTAATCTCTGCCACTAACTGTCCTAAGTCTACGTTGCAGAGAAATTTCGATCACCGTCAGGGATTGGGTTGACTAGAATGAATTGTTCGCAACATTCCAGAAAAAAAATATTTAGTTTGTCTGTAAAGCTTCTGAAATTATTATTAACTGTGTCTATGACGTCAGCAAAATGAAAAGGTGCTTTTCCACATTGAAAAGAATTGACATTTTCAAGGAATTGAATGTCCCAAGAAAGGTTATCACCATTGGTCATGTTCTCCATCGAAAAAGACCTAATAATAAAATAACTAGAATTCAACAAATATGTATTAGGCAGATTTGCTGCAATCAAAGAGAGGAGAATGGACTCAGTACTTAAATAAAGTGACTAATCGGGTAAACTGTTCTCAATTATTTTTTTAATTTTTTTAAAATATAATTTTACTTAATTTCACATGTCACATAGCACTTACATCTAAAGTTATGCTGATTGTCAATGAGTCCAGTTTATATCTTCTGTCTCCGATCGTTCGTACTGCAACACCCAAAACCACAATCCACCTACCGCCACTGATATGAACTGACATCAGAGTCTGCATTACAATTTGATTGAAATGCATGTATGAACGGGGAAAGAGGGTTTAAAAGTTTCGCAAAAAAATAAAATAAAATAAATAAATAAATAACGGATGTACCGTTTTGATGTGCATTTTTCCACATAATTAGTGCTTGAGGCGTGGTGAGGTTTAATCAATTAATTTCGGTTGAATTAGGCATCCTAAAGGGGAAAATGGAATAATATATATATATATATATATATATATATATATATATATATATATATATATATATATATATATATATATATATATTTTAGTCATTTTCCTGAAACCTACTTTTCCTTTACGGATATCGAGTGCTTCAACTAGATCAAAATATTTTCTGGAAAAGCCAAATATTATTAACTCTACAACACAAATAGAAAAAAGAGTAATTACTCTAAGGACCTCTTCATTAAGAGGAGAGCAACTAATACTCTTTTGTCATGCACAACAATGTTACTCAATAGGGATTCAACTGATTCGAACTTTTAGAAGAGTCCTATGACGAATAATAGTTATCAAATAGAAAGTACAGTAATTACATGGAAATATAAATTTAACCACCACAATATCAGCTGATTAAAAGATAATCACTGAAAATATCTTCCTACAACTGTGAAACGCGATTCCATTATATTTGTTATAATTTATTAAGACATCCACTTCTCACGCATTACTTATTGCTTGTTCTCATATATGATATTGTTAGTCTGATTAGGTTTAAAATAGTCGCATCTTTCTACACTATTAATTACTGTAAAACTATGTGCTTGAATAACAACAAAATAACATTTCAGAAAATCTAAAAATTAAGACTATTTGACGTTTTCTTTTTTGATGTTAAAATTAAATGACAAAAGAATACAGTAGGAAAAATGGACCTCACTATTTTTTCTTATATGTATATTAATGATAAAGCAAATTTTCAAACGAACACACAAAGCTTAACATTTTGTTTTTGTTTCTTTTTCTGCTTATAAAAATGGACATTTTCTGACTATATTAATATTATATTTTTCTTTCTTTTTTACGTCGTTATGTGTATGAAAAAAAGCCTTTATACTATGTAGACAAAAGCAGAATTTCAGTACTGTATCCTGAAGAAATATCAAAAACTACTACGATTATTTCCCATAGGCAATACATTTCTATACCAATAGCTTTGTGTGTGTATATATATATACACATATATATCTCAACCCATCCCTCTTTTATATACCTACTTTTTTATATTTTACCCTACATTTTCTCCTTCCTACAAGCACTGATGGTTTAATCCGTACAGTTAGTTGCTATCAGGCAGAAATATTCACTTTGTTAACTGTCCCTTTCCTCAGGGGGTAATACTCACAGGCGATGGCTAGCACACTGTGTCATCGCATGATTATTAATCAAAAGGCCCGTCACATACAGACAAACAAAACGACCCGGTTATTTCCACTGATTCGTTGCTATTTTCGTGATTTCAGACTGTCATTCATAGACGGTTGTTATCATTATTTACGAGCTATACATTTCTTCCTGATCTGTATACATCAAAAACCCTCCGTTTTGGAGTCATCGTTAACATCGTTCTCTCACTGTTGGCGATTGTGCTTTTCTCACTCTCTACCTCCATTGTTAGCCTATGTTGCCCATGAAAAGCATACACTCCCCTTACACACTCACTGTAAAACACACTCTCATACAACCCATGTTCCATCAGCTGCCCAACAGACTAGCTCTATTCACATTTTAAAGCGACCAACATTTATTTTACAATATGTAGTAGAGAAACTTAGTTGCGTAAAGTAGCGTTGGATATAAATGTAGTACTACCAGGGCCGTAACTTGTGGGAGGCAGGGG
>NW_027657975.1:0-15985 GCF_964235325.1 Thermobia domestica
GTGAGCATTGTGACAGAAACTGTGAGGCTTTCGACAACAACCATGAACCATTTAAGTTACACTATCAGCAGTATGTTAGATATTATGAATGAAAAGTCGGCAACTATGAGCATCGTGGAAACGAGTGTGAGCATTTTGAAAGTACGTGTGAAGATTCTGAAGGCAGCTGTAAGTATTTTGAAGATGAGCACGAACGAATATGTAGGCAAATATGAGCCCTTTGTCCGCAATTATGAACGAAAAGTCGGCAACTATGAGCGTTTTGACGGCCACTGTGAGGAGTTGGTCGGCAATTATGAGCAAATAGTCGGCAACTATGAGCGTTTTGACGGCAACTATGAGGCCTTGGTCGGCAATTATGAACGAATGGTCGGCAACTATGAGCACTTTTTTTTTCTAATGTGAGCATTATCACGGCTTGTCTGAAGAATCTGGCCGCAACTGTGAGACTTTTCACAGCAACTGTGAACCATTTAACTATCACTATCAGCATTATGAATGAAAAGTCGGCAACTATGAGCATTGTGTAAGAGAGTGTGAGCATTTTGAAACTACGTGTGAACATTCTGAAGGCAACTGTGAGTATTTTTAGGATGAGCACGAATCAGTATGTGGCCAACTATGAGCCCTTTGTGCGCAATTATGAACGAAATGTCGGCAACTATGAGCGTTTTGACGGCAACTGTGAGGCATTGGTCGGCAATTATGAACACATAGTCGGCAACTATGAGCGTTTTGACGGCAACTGTAAGGCCTTGGTCGGCAATTATGAACGAATGGTCGGCAACTATGAGCACATTTTTTTTTTCTAATGTGAGGATTATCACGGCTTGTCTGAAGAATCTGGCCGCAACTGTGAGACTTTTCACAGCAACCGTGAACCATTTAACTTGCACTATCAGCATTATGAATGAAAAGTCGGCAACTATGAGCATTGTGTAAGAGAGTGTGAGCATTTTGAAACTACGTCTGAACATTCTGAAGGCAACTGTGAGTATTTTGAAGATGAGCACGAACCAGTATGTGGGCAACTATGAGCCCTTTGTCCGCAATTATGAACGAAAAGTCGGCAACTATGAGCGTTTTGACGGCAACTGTGAGGCATTGGTCGGCAATTATGAACGAATAGTCGGCAACTATGAACGTTCGGACGGCAACTGTGAGGCCTTGGTCGGCAATTGTGAACGAAAAGTCGGCAACTATGAGCGTTTTGACGGCAACTGTGAGGCCTTGGTCGGCAATTATGAGCAAATAGTCGGCAACTATGAGCACATTTTTTTTTTTTTTTTTTGAATGTGAGCATTCTGACGGCTTGTGTCAAGAATCTGACCGCAACTATGAGACTTTTGACAGCAACCATCAACCATGTAACTTACACTATCAGCATTATGAATAAAAAGTCGGCAACTATGACCATCGTGGAAGCGAGTGTGAGCATTTTGAAAGTACGTGTGAACATTGTGAAGGCAACTGTGAGTATTTTGAAGATAAGCACGAAACATTATGTAGGCAACTATGAGCCCTTTGTCCGCAATTATGAACGAAAAGTCGGCAAATATGAACGTTTTGTCGGCAACTGTGAGGCATTGGTCGGCAATTATGAACGAATAGTCGGCAACTATGAGCACATTTTTTTTTAACGTGAGCATTCTGACGGTTTGTGCGAATAATCTGACCGCAACTGTGAGACTTTTCACAGCAACCATGAACCATTTAACTTACAGTATCAGCAATATGTTAGATATTATGAATGAAAAGTCGGCAACTATGAGCATCATGAAAGCGAGTGTGAGCATTTTGAAATTACGTTTGAACATTCTGAAGGCAACTGTGAGTATTTTGAAGATGAGCACGAACCATTATGTAGGCAACTATGAGCCCTTTGTACGCAATTATGAACGAAAAGTCGGCAACTATGAGCGTTTTGACGGCAACTGTGAGTTCTTGGTCGGCAATTATGAACAAATAGTCGGCAACTATGAGCACTTTTTTTTTTAAATGTGAGAATTCTCACGTTTTGCGTGAGCATTGTAACAGAAACTGTGAGGCTTCTAACACCAACCATGAACCATTTAAGTTACACTATCAGCAGTGTGTTAGATATTATGAATGAAAAGTCGGCAACTATGAGCATCGTGGAAGCGAGTGTGAGCATTTTGAAAGTACGCGTGAACATTCTGAAGGCAGCTGTGTGTATTCTGAGGATGAGCACGAAACATTATGTAGGAAACTATGAGCCCTTTGTCCGCAATTATGAACGAAAAGTCGGAAACTATGAACGTTTTGACGGCAACTGTGAGGCCTTGGTAGGCAATTATGAACGAATAGTCGGCAACTATGAGCACATTTTTTAAAATTTGAGAATTCTGACGGTTTGCGTAAGCATTCTGACGGAAACTGTGAGGCTTTTGACAGCAACCATGAACCATTTAAGTTACACCATCAGCAGTATGTTAGATATTTTTAAATGAAAAGTCGGCAACTATGAACGTTTTGACGGCAACTGTGAGGCCTTGGTCGGCAATTATGAACGAATAGTCGGCAACTATGAGCACTTTTTTTTAAAATGTGAGAAATCTGACGGTTTGCGTAAGCATTCTGACGGAAACTGTGAGGCTTTTCACAGCAACCATGAAACATTTAAGTTACACCATCAGCAGTATGTTAGATATTTTAAATGAAAAGTCGGCAACTATGAGCGTTTTGACGACAACTGTGAGGCATTGGTCGGCAATTATGAACGGATAGTCGGCAACTATGAGCGTTTTGACGGCAACTGTGAGGCATTGGTCGGCAATTATGAACGGATAGTCGGCAACTATGAGCGTTTTGACGGCAGCTGTGAGGTCTTGGTCGGCAATTATGAACGAATAGTCGGCAACTATGAGCGTTTTGACGGCAACTGTGAGGCCTTGGTCGGCAATTATGAACAAATGGTCGGCAACTATGAGCGTTTTGACGGCAACTGTGAGGCCTTGGTCGGCAACTATGAGCACTTTTTTTTTAAATGTGAGCATTCTGACGGTTTGTGTGAAAAATCTGACCGCTACTGTGAGACTTTTGACAGCAACCATGAACCATTTAATTTACACTATCAGCATTATGAATAAAAAGTCTGCAACTATGACCATCGTGTAAGCGAGTGTGAGCATCTTGAAACTACGTGGGAACATTCTGAAGGCAACTGTGAGTATTTTGAAGTTGAGCACGAATTATTATGTAGGCAACTATGAGCCCTTTGTACGCAATTATGAACGAAAAGTCGGCAACTATGAGCGTTTTGACGGCAACTGTGAGGCATTGGTCGGCAATTATGAGCGAGTAGTCGGCAACTATGAGCGTTTTGACGGCAACTGTGAGGCCTTGGTCGGCAATTATGAACGAAAAGTCGGCAACTATGAGCGTTTTGACGGCAATTGTGAGGCCTTGGTCAGCAATTATGAACGAATGGTCGGCAACTATGAGCACTTTTTTTCTTAATGTGAGCATTCTGACAGCTTGTGCAAATAATGTGACGGGAACTGTGAGCCTTTTGATAGCAACCATGAACCATTTAACTTACACTATCAGGAGTATGTTAGATATTATGAATGAAAAGGCGGCAACTATGAGCATCGTGGAAGCGAATGTGAGCATTTTGAAACTACGTGTGAACATTCTGAAGGCAACTATGAGTATTTTGAAGATGAGCTGGAACCATTAAGTATTCAACTATGAGCCCTTTGTACGCAATTATGAACGAAAAGTCGGCAACTATGAGCGTTTTGATGGCAACTGTGAGGCCTTGGTCGGCAATTATGAACGAATAGTCGGCAACTATGAACGTTTTGACGGCAACTGTGAGGCCTTCGTCGGCAATTATGAACGAAAAGTCGGCAACTATGAGCGTTTTGACGGCAACTGTGAGGCCTTGGTCGGCAACTATGAGCACTTTTTTTTTAAAATTTGAGCATTATGACGGCTTGTGTGAAAAATCTGACCGCAACTGTGAGACTTTTGAGAGCAACCATGAACCATTTAACTTACATTATCAGTATTATGAATTAAAAGTCGGCAACTATGAGCATCGTGTAAGCGAGTGTGAGCATTTTGAAAGTACGTGTGAACATTCTGAAGGCAAGTGTGATTATTTTGAAGATGAGCACGAACGAGTATGTGATTAACTATGAGCCCATTGTCCGCAATTATCAACGAAATGTCGGCAACTATGAGCGTTTTGACGGCAACTGTGAGGCCTATGTCCGCAATTATGAACAAATATTCGGCAACTATGAGCGCTTTGACGGCAAGTGTGAGCATTGTGACGCCTTTTGTGACGATTCTGACGGCAACTGTGAGCCATTAGTCGGGAACTATAAACTTTTATGTCGGGGACTATGAATGAAAAGTCGGCAACTATGAGCGTTTTGTCGGCAACTGTGAGGCATTGGTCGGCAATTATGAGCGAGTAGTCGGCAACTATGAGCGTTTTGACGGCAACTGTGAGTCCTTGGTCGGCAATTATGAACGAATAGTCGGCAACTATGAACGTTTTGGCGGCAACTGTGAGGCCTTGGTCGGCAATTATGAACGAATGGTCGGCAACTATGAGCACTTTTTTTTCTTAATGTGAGCATTCTGACGGCTTGCGCAAATAATGTGACGGCAACTGTGAGCCTTTTGATAGCAAACATGAACCATTTAACTTACACTATCAGGAGTATGTTAGATATTATGAATGAAAAGTCGGCAACTATGAGCATCGTGGAAGCGAATGTGAGCATTTTGAAACTACGTGTGAACATTCTGAAGGCAACTATGAGTATTTTGAAGATGAGCTGGAACCATTAAGTAGGCAACTATGAGCCCTTTGTACGCAATTATGAACGAAAAGTCGGCAACTATGAGCGTTTTGACGGCAACTGTGAGGCATTGGTCGGCAATTATGAACGAATAGTCGGCAACTATGAACGTTCGGACGGCAACTGTGAGGCCTTGGTCGGCAATTGTGAACGAAAAGTCGGCAACTATGAGCGTTTTGACGGCAACTGTGAGGCCTTGGTCGGCAACTATGAGCACTTTTTTTTTAATGTGAGCATTATGACGGCTTTTGTGAAAAATCTGACCGCAACTGTGAGACTTTTGAGAGCAACCATGAACCATTTAACTTACATTATCAGCATTATGAATTAAAAGTCGGCAACTATGAGCATCGTGTAAGCGAGTGTGAGCATTTTGAAAGTACGTGTGAACAGTCTGAAGGCAACTGTGTTTATTTTGAAGATGAGCACGAACCAGTATGTGAATAACTATGAGCCCATTGTCCGCAATTATCAACGAAAAGTCGGCAACTATGAGCGTTTTGACGGCAACTGTGAGGCCTATGTCCGCAATTATGAACAAATAGTCGGCAACTATGAGCGCTTTGACGGCAAGTGTGAGCATTGTGACGCCTTTTGTGACGATTCTGACGGCAACTGTGAGCCATTAGTCGGGACCTATAAACTTTTATGTCGGGGACTATGAATGAAAAGTCGGCAACTATGAGCACCCTGACGGCAAGTTGGAGCAATTTGACGTCTACTGTGAGGATTCTGACGGCAACTGTGAGCTATTTGAGTGGAACTATTAAGCATTGTGTGTGCAACTTTGAACGCTCTGAGGGGTTTCCTGAACATGTTGACAGCATGTATGAACCACATTTCGGGAACAGTGGGCAATCTGACGGGAACTGTGAACATTGTTGTTGGCGACTCTTTTCACCCAGCATAACGTTAGAATATGACGGCAACCGTGGCTTCGTTTGCCGTCATTTTTGACATTCTCTGATTTTTCGTGACTGGTGTGCAATCGAGAGGAATCGCTACATTATAGGGATTAGGGTACAGAAGAAGCCCCGTTTACACTTTGTTAAGTCCTGGCTTGAAATTGTTCTATGAGGTTGTAATTAACATGAGTTTGACCTAATTCATGTTTTTGGATTGTTCTTTGCATTAATTTTGGAACCCGAGCGCGAAAAGCAGCCCTTTTCGCAGAGAACTTTTTACCCAGCATAACCTTTGAGTATGGCGGCAACTGTGGCTTCGTTTGCCGTCATTTTTGAGATTCCGTGATTTTCGTGACTGGTGTCCGATCGAGAGGAATCTCATCACTATAGGAGGTATGGTAGTGGGCAATCCTGCTATATACTTAGGTTAGGTTAGGCTGGCTTATACTTTCAATTTGTTCCCAGAAGTTAGGAGAGTGTAAAAGATGTTAAGTTTTGAGTGTCGTATTCTGTAACGGTTTATATATATACTGGATGTCAAATCACGTTTTCCCACCCTTGCGTGGGATGTATACGGCAATCGTGGCTGCATTCGCCGTCATGGTCAAAACGAGGCTGCGCAACGCCGGCAATTTCAAGACAGGTGTAGTATCGAGAGGAATCTCTACACTATAGGAGGTAGGGCAGTGAACAAGCCTTCTATATAAACATTCCCTTTAAATTGTTCACGGAGGTTGGAGAGACCGCTAATGGTATTGCTTTCTAAATGAGGCTTACTTTTTTCTCTCCGCGGCCTAGTCTGTCGAGAAATCTTGACTTCTGGCCACAGACAGAAAGCTAGTCTTCGCAGGAGGCGGAAATGGCTAAATTGGGAAAGGAAGCCACAGGCTGGTTGGTTTCTTTATGGGAGTCTAAACGCACTATCGCTGTTGATGTTGGTTAATTTTGAAGGCGGACTAATATCGGCGGATGGTAGTGTAGGCTCAAAAGGAATTTTATCAGCCGCAGGCAAGAACCCTGGGATGCTATTCACGGGCGTCCTAGCCGGTCAAGGTGTAGAGGAGGTTGCAAACCCTGTTGCTGCCTGGGAGGAATGCTTCATAGAAATGTGCGTCCATGGGCGGACCTATGAAAGGGCATGCAGTGCGGGTTTGCCAGCACGCCTAATGTTGTCCAAAGACTTCCTCGTATTTTGACAAAGAATGTCAGAAACCTTGGTCGGACGGCTGTTTCTAAGAGGGCACGTGGCGATGGGGAATGTGTGAGGTAGGCTCTCATACGGAAGTACCTGTCGTTTACGGGAAGGAGACAATCCTTCTTAACCCGAGGCCTAGCCTGTCGATCACGCCTTCGGGCAATTGACTTCTGGCCGATGCCGCTTTGTGCGGTTGCTGAATGCGAAGAATACTTGAACGGAAGCTACTGTCACACCCAGAGGACACGAGTAAGACTTATATCACTGGAGCAGGAGCCTAAATTTGCTTTTGTGGGTAGCCATACGGCCAGTTCTAACGTGTGCGAGGCCCCACGAGAGTAGGCTTATTCTGGTGGATGAGAAGTCTTTTAATATTTGCTGTGTCGGGTGAACGGAAGCCACAGTCATCCGTAGGACACGAGTAGACTTATTTCACTGGAGCAGGAGTCTAAATGTGCTTTTGTGGGCAACCTTACGGCCAGTTCTAACGGGAGCCAGGCCCCACAAGAGTAGGCTTATTCCGGTGGAGAAGGAGTCTTTAAAATTTGCTGTGTCGGGTGAACGGCTATATTTGAACGGAAGCCACAGTCATCCGTAGGACACGAGTAGACTTATTTCACTGGAGCAGGAGTCTAAATGTGCTTTTGTGGGCAACCTTACGGCCAGTTCTAACGGGAGCCAGGCCCCACAAGAGTAGGCTTATTCCGGTGGAGAAGGCGTCTTTAAAATTTGCTGTGTCGGGTGAACGGCTATATTTGAACGGAAGCCACAGTCATCCGTAGGACACGAGTAGACTTATTTCACTGGAGCAGGAGTCTAAATGTGCTTTTGTGGGCAACCTTACGGCCAGTTCTAACGGGAGCCAGGCCCCACAAGAGTAGGCTTATTCCGGTGGAGAAGGAGTCTTTAAAATTTGCTGTGTCGGGTGAACGGCTATATTTGAACGGAAGCCACAGTCATCCGTAGGACACAAGTAGACTTATTTCACTGGAGCAGGAGTCTAAATGTGCTTTTGTGGGCAACCTTACGGCCAGTTCTAACGGGAGCCAGGCCCCACAAGAGTAGGCTTATTCCGGTGGAGAAGGAGTCTTTAAAATTTGCTGTGTCGGGTGAACGGCTATATTTGAACGGAAGCCACAGTCATCCGTAGGACACAAGTAGACTTATTTCACTGGAGCAGAAGTCTAAACGTGCTTTTGTGGGCAACCTTACGGCCAGTTCTAACGGGAGCCAGGCCCCACGAGAGTAGGCTTACTCCGGATGAGAAGGAGTCTTTAAAATTTGCTGTGTCGGGTGACCGGCCATGAAACCTTTGAGAGGACTTGTCTCCTCGTTTCCACAGCATTTCCGCGCCTGTAAGTTGCGGAAGGTAGCATGCTATGCTTGAAGAACTGTCATCCCTTTAAGGACAGGAGTAGACTAATTCCATTGAGGCAGGAGTCTAATATGCTTTTGTGCACAGCCATACGGCCAGTCCTAACGGGAGCAAGGCTCGCAAAAGTAGGCTTTATTTCAATGGAGCAGAAGTCTTTAATATTGCTCTGTCGGGATTGTCAGTTCAAACGGGAGCAGTTTCTGCACGCTACAAACCGCTGACGAGATCTTTCTCGTGTCAATGTGATTCCCTAGCCTGGGCCGGCGCAAGGCTGGCTGGCGAACAAGGTAATTGGGCCTCTGGGTTTCATACACACGAGTAGTCTCAGATGCGTTTAGGGTGAACAGGAATAATCCGTGCAATTCTCTAGCCTGGGCCGGCGCAAGGCTGGCTGGCGAACAAGGTAATTGGGCCTCTGAGTCTTGCATTTCGGAGTTTCCTTAATTCCGGGAGGAGCCACAAAGAAGAGTCCTGAGAGTTTCTCGTGTCCATGCAATTCTCTAGCCTGGGCCGGCGCAAGGCTGGCTGGCGAACAAGGTAATTGGGCCTCTGAGTTTTGTACACACGAGTGGTCTTAGGATCCTTCGGGCTCAACAGGGATTGTTGGAGAAAGTCTCTAGCCTGGGCCGGCGCAAGGCTGGCTGGCGAACAAGGTAATTGGGCCTCTGAGTCTTTATTCCCAGTTTCCTTAGTTCCCGGGTTAGGTTCACCTGTTAAATCGGAGGAGTCCGATTTATGTGTAAAGATAATGCCAGAGTGAAGGGAGCCAGATTTCACTTGAAGGAGCAAGAGCCAGTGTGGTTAAGAAGTGAGCCGTTTTGTACTCTTAAGGAGGGATGCCGATTGACTTTGAACGGGCTGTCCTCGCTTTAGAGTTTGGGCCAGTTGACGGGAGCTTACTTGTCCTTCTTGGGAATGAGGCCAGATAGCATGTCCTTTCTAGCTTACAAAGGCTTATGCGGAGCATTGTTTTTTGTAAGTGACTTTTTATTCTCCATGTGGCATTTAAGTACCGATTTTCCTTAAGTTAAGGACGGTATTGACTCATCGCCAGTTTGAGCGTGTATCACTTGTCGAACGGAAGCCACTGTCATCCAAGGACACTAGTAGACTTATATTTCGCTGGAGCAGGAGTCTAAATGTGCTTTTGTGGGTACCCTTACGGCCAGTTCTAACGGGAGCCAGGCCCCACAAAAGTAGGCTTATTCCGGTGGAAAAAGGAGTCTTTAAAATTTGCTGTGTCGGGTGAACGGCTATATGTGAACGGAAGCCACAGTCATCCATAGGACACGAGTAGACTTATTTCGCTGGAGGAGGAGTCTAAATGTGCTTTTGTGGGTACCCTTACGGCCAGTTCTAACGGGAGCCAGGCCCCACAAAGGTAGGCTTATTCTGGCGGAAGAGGAGTCTTTAAAATTGCTGTGTCGGATGTACCGGCAACGTGTGGAAGGAAGCTGTTGTAACCCAAGGATACAAGTAGGCTTGTTCCATTGGATTGGGAGTCTAATATGCTCTTGGCGGCTGTCACACGGCCAGTATTAACGGGAGCTAGTCACCGCAAGAGTAGGCTTATTCCAGCGGAACAGAAGTCTAAAATGCTTGGTCGGGTGTAGCTTTCCTATCCTTTGTTAGAACGCTGTGTTGGTTGTGTCCAACACTTTCCGGCTTTTTAGTCGGTCAATTCCCTGGTTGATCCTGCCAGTAGTCATATGCTTGTCTCAAAGATTAAGCCATGCATGTCTCAGTGCAAGCCAAAACAAGGTGAAACCGCGAATGGCTCATTAAATCAGTTATGGTTCCTTAGATCGTACCTATCCTACTTGGATAACTGTGGTAATTCTAGAGCTAATACATGCAACTAGAATCCCGCCCAGCAATGGAAGGGATGCTTTTATTAGATTAAAACCAATCGGTCGGTTCGTCCGTCCGAAACCTTGGTGACTCTGAATAACTTTGGGCTGATCGCACGGTCTCTGTACCGGCGACGCATCTTTCAAATGTCTGCCTTATCAACTGTCGATGGTAGGTTCTGCGCCTACCATGGTTGTTACGGGTAACGGGGAATCAGGGTTCGATTCCGGAGAGGGAGCCTGAGAAACGGCTACCACATCCAAGGAAGGCAGCAGGCGCGCAAATTACCCACTCCCGGCACGGGGAGGTAGTGACGAAAAATAACGATACGGGACTCATCCGAGGCCCCGTAATCGGAATGAATACACTTTAAATCCTTTAATGAGAATCTATCGGAGGGCAAGTCTGGTGCCAGCCGCCGCGGTAATTCCAGCTCCGATAGCGTATATTAAAGTTGTTGCGGTTAAAAAGCTCGTAGTTGGATCTGGGTCTCGGACGATCGGTTCGCCGCCCGGCGTTTAACTGATCGTTCCGGACGTCCTGCCGGTTTTTCCTTTCTCGGTGCTCTTCATTGAGTGTCTTGATTGGCCGGCACGTTTACTTTGAACAAATTAGAGTGCTCAAAGCAGGCCGTGTCGCCTGAATGTTCGGTGCATGGAATAATGGAATAGGACCTCGGTTCTATTTTGTTGGTTTTCGGAACTCGAGGTAATGATTAATAGGGACAGACGGGGGCATTAGTATTGCGACGTTAGAGGTGAAATTCTTGGATCGTCGCAAGACTAACCGATGCGAAAGCATTTGCCAAGAATGTTTTCATTAATCAAGAACGAAAGTTAGAGGTTCGAAGGCGATCAGATACCGCCCTAGTTCTAACCATAAACGATGCCAGCCAGCAATCCGCCGAAGTTCCTCCAATGACTCGGCGGGCGGCTTCCGGGAAACCAAAGCTTTTGGGTTCCGGGGGAAGTATGGTTGCAAAGCTGAAACTTAAAGGAATTGACGGAAGGGCACCACCAGGAGTGGGGCCTGCGGCTTAATTTGACTCAACACGGGAAACCTCACCAGGCCCGGACACTGGAAGGATTGACAGATTGAGAGCTCTTTCTTGATTCAGTGGGTGGTGGTGCATGGCCGTTCTTAGTTGGTGGAGCGATTTGTCTGGTTAATTCCGATAACGAACGAGACTCTAGCCTGCTAACTAGGCGTTGGAATCTTTCCTTCCAACGTTCATGTCTTCTTAGAGGGACAGGCTGCCTCTAGCAGCACGAGATTGAGCAATAACAGGTCTGTGATGCCCTTAGATGTTCTGGGCCGCACGCGCGCCACACTGAAGGAATCAACGTGTCTTCCCTGACCGAAAGGTCCGGGTAACCCGCTGAACCTCCTTCGTGCTAGGGATTGGGGCTTGCAATTATGTCCCATAAACGAGGAATTCCCAGTAAGCGCAAGTCATAAGCTTGCGTTGATTACGTCCCTGCCCTTTGTACACACCGCCCGTCGCTACTACCGATTGAATGATTTAG
This sequence comes from Thermobia domestica, assembly GCF_964235325.1. Lineage (NCBI taxonomy): Eukaryota > Metazoa > Arthropoda > Insecta > Zygentoma > Lepismatidae > Thermobia > Thermobia domestica. The sequence goes on from NW_027657975.1 coordinate 11,694, forward strand.
TGAGGCCTTCGGACTGATACCCGGCACCTCCGTCTTGCGGTGGTACCGACGTGTCGGAAAGATGGCCAAACTTGATCATTTAGAGGAAGTAAAAGTCGTAACAAGGTTTCCGTATGTGAACCTGCGGAAGGATCATTATCAATTCATCACCACTGCGGTGGTTGATGTCAAAAGTTTCTTATTAGTGTGTCGTATCAGTTAGATTGACACCGTTGAACGGGAGCCACTGATCTTGACAGGCGAAGGAGAGAAAGGTGAGCCGTGTCTTCCCTTTAGTTGGGAAGCGAGCAGCAAGAACGGGAGCCACTGTCATCGGCGAGGGTAGCGTAGGCTACCTGTTGACACAGGCCGCGTGTCATCAAAGGATTGGAGTAGACTTATTTCGGTGGAAAAGAAGTCTTGAAAAGACTCAAAGAGAGTAAGACTTATTCCATCGGAGCAGGAGTCTTAAATGCTCAGTCAGATGGCATGATAAACCAGTTCCGACGTCCAAGGGCTCAAGTAAGCTTATTCCGTTTGAAAAGAAGTCTTGAAAAGACTCCAAGAGAGTAAGACTTATTCCATCGGAGCAGGAGCGTTTAAAATGCTTGTGTCGGATGTCGGGTGCTGGGGTAGAACGGAAGCTTGTCCTCCAAGGACTCGAGTAGGCTGTGACTGCTTTGTGGGAGAAGTCTTGAAAAGGCTCTGAGGAGCAAGGCTTACACGTTAGTAGCACAAGAAGCCTTTAATACGCTCGGGTCGGGCGACTAGAGCTAGAATTCGCTGCTTTGTAGGCCAGTATCCTTTTCTGTTCAAGATGGCCTTCAATGAAAAACTGGTAGCCATGATTTTTGGCTACAAACTCATGGGCAGCCTAAGATTATTCCTTGTGATGCAGGGAAAGGCTTTCGAATGAACACGCCCAGCTTTGTGGTGAGTGACCGCAGCTGACGGGGCCAAACAGGAGGCAGGGCGGCCCCCGATGCGGTTTGTTTACCGAACTTTAATTTCTTGCACGGCATACGTGAAATGCTGTTGTAGAATTTTTACAACCCTGAACGGTGGATCACTTGGCTCGTGGGTCGATGAAGAACGCAGCTAGCTGCGCGAAAGAGTGTGAACTGCAGGACACACGAACATCGACGTTTCGAACGCACATTGCGACCCAGGATCTCTTCTGGGTCACACCTGTCTGAGGGTCGGTAACTTTATCCTGGCGGTGGAAGTTTTTCGGATGACCCCACGGCCTCTCGCTACTTCGGTAGTGATGCTGTGGCCATGTGCAAGGGGCCTGGCAAGGGGTCTCGCGCAAGGCTTGGCTTTCTTGTTGGTAACCTCTTGTGACCATGGGTCCGGGGAATGGAAACTGTGTGTTCTTGGGCTTCCGCGACAGCGGTCGTCTTAAATGAGCAGCAAAGGCTGGTGGTTTACATCCGCCTGTTGAGGCAGTTTTTGTCTCGACGAAAGTTCCTAAGTGAATTGGGGAACTTGGTCCTTGGATTTCATCCTTGCCAAACCCCTTTCGATGGGAACGAGACTGTCTTGTGTCCATGCAATTCTCTAGCCTGGGCCGGCGCAAGGCTGGCTGGCGAACAAGGTAATTGGGCCTCTGAGTTTTGTACACATGAGATTAGTCTCTCTCGAAGCATTCAGGCCGAACGAGGGTTTTTGGAGTTCAATTCTCTAGCCTGGGCCGGCGCAAGGCTGGCTGGCGAACAAGGTAATTGGGCCTCTGAGTCTTGGTATTCCAATTTTCCTCTATTCCTGGATAAGCTTCAGTACGAGGTGCCCGGCAAGGGGTCAGGGGGTGACCCCTGACTTACCTTGGCGGTCTACATCTTGTAAATTGAAAAGTCCTGTTGTGCGCGAGCCTTCAGGCGCGCTGTGTTTTTGGCGCTCGACCTCAGATTAGGTGAGATTACCCGCTTAATTTAAGCATATTAATAAGCGGAGGAAAAGAAACTAACAAGGATTCCCTTAGTAACGGCGAGCGAACAGGGAAGAGCCCAGCACCGAATCTCGCAGTCGTTGGCTGTTGAGAAATGTGGTGTTAGGGAGGGTCGATTCTCCCGAGTTCTTGAGGCGTGTCTAAGTCTCTCTTGAATGGAGCCACTGCCCATAGAGGGTGCCAGGCCCGTGCGACCGTTTCAGTTCTCGGGAAGACCTCTCCTCAGAGTCGGGTTGCTTGAAAGTGCAGCCCTAAGTGGGTGGTAAACTCCATCTAAGGCTAAATATGACCACGAGACCGATAGCGAACAAGTACCGTGAGGGAAAGTTGAAAAGAACTTTGAAGAGAGAGTTCAAGAGTACGTGAAACCGTTCGGGGGTAAACGGATGGTACCTGAAACCCCGGATTAGAGATTCAGAGAGATCTGTGTAGACCGCACTTTCAGGTTGATCTTTTACTCCTTCGGGGGTTGGGACTCCTGGGAGAGGCAGCTGACTCTACATAGGCCCTCGCATTTCTGTCTTTCGAGGCGTCACAACTCGTTGGATGCCGGTCTACGGCCCGGGGAGGAGCTTGTCTGGGTCCCCGTTGCCCTTACAAACCCCTGGTGTCCCGGCTGGCGTTCGACGGTATGACAATACGGAGTTGCCCGCGTTTAACGCCTTCATGTCTGTACAAGTGTTGGATTTGCTAGCCGTCGGGCTTAGTCCCAGACTTTAGTAGTCCGATGCTGTTGGTGCAGACTCTATGAACCGGGCGTATCTCCTGTTTGTGGCGTGTACTGTTTAATGGACCATCCGACCCGTCTTGAAACACGGACCAAGGAGTCTAACATGTGCGCGAGTCATTGGGAATTACTAAACCCAAAGGCGTAATGAAAGTAAAGGTCTCTGTATAGAGACTGAGGGAAGATGGAGACCTTTCCTTTGGAAGGTTGAAACGGCCTCTCTGTTGCCTAACACGGGCCCTCCCGCATTCCCGGGGCGTCTCGTTCTCATTGCGAGATGAGGCGCACCTAGAGCGTACATGTTGGGACCCGAAAGATGGTGAACTATGCCCGGCCAGGACGAAGTCAGGGGAAACCCTGGTGGAGGTCCGTAGCGATTCTGACGTGCAAATCGATCGTCGGAGCTAGGTATAGGGGCGAAAGACTAATCGAACCATCTAGTAGCTGGTTCCCTCCGAAGTTTCCCTCAGGATAGCTGGTGCTCATTTGAACGAATGTCGAACGAGTCTCATCCGGTAAAGCGAATGATTAGAGGCCTTGGGGCCGAAACGACCTCAACCTATTCTCAAACTTTAAATGGGTGAGACACTCTGCTTGCTTGAGAGTGAAGCAGAGGTTCAGGATCGGAGTACCTAGTGGGCCACTTTTGGTAAGCAGAACTGGCGCTGTGGGATGAACCAAACGCTGAGTTAAGGCGCCTAAATCGGAGCTTATTTTGAAACCATGAAAGGTGTTGGTTGCTTAAGACAGCAGGACGGTGGCCATGGAAGTCGGAATCCGCTAAGGAGTGTGTAACAACTCACCTGCCGAAGCAACTAGCCCTGAAAATGGATGGCGCTCAAGCTTCGTGCCTATACTCGGCCGTTACTGCAGTGGAGGCTGCATATCGCACCGAATGAAGCAGTAACGAGTAGGAGGGTCGCGGCGGTGTGCGCAGAAGGGTCTGGGCGTGAGCCTGCCTGGAGCCGCCGTCGGTGTAGATCTTGGTGGTAGTAGCAAATACTCCAGCGAGGCCCTGGAGGACTGATGTGGAGAAGGGTTTCGTGTGAACAGCCGTTGCACACGAGTCAGTCGATCCTAAGCCCTAGGATAACTCCAAAGGGATTGCGGGCATGAACTGTTGTGTGAAGGGGTTAATTGGGACCCTCGTCCAGAAATACGGCACTAGTACGGCTCAAGTGCTATCTGGCTTAGCCTTCACGGATTTCCAATGCAATACCCATCCTTTGGGCGAAAGGGAATCTGGTTCCTATTCCAGAACCGGGCAGCGGAACCGTATTCTACGGACCCTCACAGGTTCGTCAGGGTAACCTAACAGGACTCGGAGACGCCGTCGGGAGCTCTGGGAAGAGTTTTCTTTTCTGTTTCAGCGTTCACGTTCCCTGGAAGCATTTCGCATGGAGATAGGGAATAGAACGCGAAGAGCACCGCAGTTGCAGCGGTGTCCAGAGAGTCCCGATGGACCTTGAAAATCCGAGAGAGGGACACGTGGAGGTGTCGCGCCCGATCGTACCCATATCCGCAGCAGGTCTCCAAGGTGAAGAGCCTCTAGTCGATAGATTAATGTAGGTAAGGGAAGTCGGCAAATCCGATCCGTAACTTCGGGATAAGGATTGGCTCTGAGGATCGGGGCTAGTC
>NW_027657976.1:0-15984 GCF_964235325.1 Thermobia domestica
CAGACATGCATTAATAACTAATGTATTGTTCTGTATGTAAGACAATGTGTATACTGAACATGTCTAGCGAAAGTGTTGTTTTAATACAGAATCTATAACTCAGCTTTTCAGTAGTCAACTTTATTGGGAATCCGAAGAAAGGAAAAAAAATGGACTTACCAACGTAAATGTGTTCGAATTCTGGACTAATCCAAATTATCCAGAGAAATCATTATATATTTCTTGGTTGCTATTTTCAGATGTATATTTTATCCAAGTCGTATGAAGCGGAGACTTCATACATCACTATACTTTGTATGAACTATGTTCCGTATTTACTTAATCACTTTGTAACTTTCTCTAGTGTTGACAAGGCCGCAGGTGTCAATCGAACAGTTTAGTGTTTCACTCACGTCACCTTGTGACTAAGGTACGTCCTGTCGGTATATATATGGTACTGGGTTCAATTAGCGATAAAATACATTTTTAGCTTAAACAAATCCAAAAATCTACACGAAATGAGATACCATGATCTCTGACTTACGGATAACACCAAGCAACTAATGGTACTGAGTGTGATTGAGTTTACTAGTTACTATCTGGCTAAAATGAGTGTTCCTTTAGCTATACTTCTTTTCGTGCTCTGAATTGCAAAGTTTGAAATAAACGTTTTAAATTATTGTATATATATCTTCCGAGTAATTCTGAGAATCATTGCTCTTTCTTCCGCTGTCACCACGTTGTCACACAGCAAATACAGCGGATGTTAAGAGTATTCTGCACTTACTATTAGGTATCGGCCTGGGAACTTTGGCGCAGCTATCTTGTCTCCTTCTTGGTGTTGCATTTTTAATGGCGAGTACGGAGTAGGAATCATCTTTTGAGCGAACACGTTTTCGGCTGACACCATACTTTTAATTATTGCGACATAAAAAAAACATACCTGGTAATTAAAATGTACAGAGAAGTTATTTCTGGAAAATTCTATTCAGGCCTCTTGTGGTAACAACTGCACTTTAGAAGAAGATACTATTAAGGAAAAGAATGAGGTAAAATAATCTATATATCGTACAAGCAATGGATGATAACAGCTTAATAAATGATTGTGCGTAAATCTTGTTTGAGTTTGAATATAGGATTAAATGGCTGTACATTTTGCATTATTATTGAAGTGCTGCAACTAACTAACTGCAAACCACATGATAAATTCTTACAGTAATATATCACATATTGATTTACTCTGTATGAAAACGAAAATAGTTTAACATATGGTTAACCTCCTTTGTGCCCATAATTTTAAAATTAACGCTTGTGTCACTTTTCAACACTTGGCTTTGCAGTAGCTTTCCAACGAATTAGCAGGAAGTCCAAACTTATAGGACGCCCTGCAGGTAAATACATTTCTTTGGACAGTTTCACTGCTCAAAATTAAGATTTGAAAAATGTAGCTAGTATTGTTAATTTTATTATTATTGGCACGAAGGAGATCAACCATATTTTAAGCTATTTTTGTTTTCATACAGAGTAAAACAATATATGATAACATTACAGTAAGAATGTATCATGCATTTTGCAGTATGTTGCAGCTCTTTAATAATGGTGCACTATACGTACAATCTAGATTCTGCATATGCCCAATTCATATATTACAAGGCAATACGTATGCGATACAGGTTAAATCTGTATATTTCATATGGACAACCTATTAGCTACATAAATCCAATCCATACATTACATATGGCCAGCCTGTACGCGACATACGTACAATCTATATGCTGCATGCAGACAGTCTGTAAGCTACATATGTGCACTCTGTATGGTGCATACGGATATTCTGTATGCTGTATCTGGACAAGCTGTGTGGGACATAAGGAAAATCTGTATAATACATACGTACAATACGTATACTGTATCTAGTCATGCGTACGGGGCATAAGTACAATATAGATGCTGTCTCGGAGTTGAACGCAAGAAACATACGTACAGAACGTATATTGCATACTTGTTGAAATTATGCTTCGTCCTGATAGTCAGTGTGTGTCGTCATTATTAACCCACATGCTACATACGGTCCTGACGTCACAAAGCTAGATATCACCTCCGTATATACTTGTTACTGCAGATGACGTCACACGAATGACATCATTGCACTTATGCAGACAGTACGTATAATACATACTTTTTCAGCTATACGTTTGCAGCAGGATGTTATATACGGTTGTACGTTAAGTCCAGAAACTACAGGAATTACGAATGTAACCTACGTTTTTAAGTATGCCACCTACATTTTTTTCTCTCAGTGCGCAAGAAAAACAGTGTACCTTCATTGGCCAAGCGTAATCCCACAAGTAGGGTAGGCCCGAGAACTAATAACACAAATAATGTTGAATGTATCATAAAATGTTTAAAATTACAGTGAGAATTCTATTTTCCTTATTCAGTTAAATAAAAAACAACTACCAAATTATTTATTTTAAAGCACTTTCTTAGCTGTATTTCCAACACTGTATGTGAATGTATATATAGTAGTTTTTGTTGTTGTTGTTTACTTTAACAAGGAAGAATGAACATCAGTGGCGTATTTACGATTTTGTTTCGGGGGGGCTTTGCTAACTTTCGGGGGCTTTGCCTGAAAATGTGAAAAATCTGCAAGATATTTCATATACTTTACTATAGTAAGATTTCGGAAGGGCTTAAGCCCGCAGACCCCCCTAAATACGCCACTGATGAACATATAAGCAAAAGTAGACAGAAAGTATTAGGCCCTATTATTATTATTATTATTATTATTATTATTATTATTATTATTATTATTATTATTATTATTATTATTATTATTATTATTATTATTATTATTATTCAACAAATATTTACATGGAGGGAAAACACGGAATGTGTATTAATGGAATATTCCCATTTAGCTCCACTACAAATATTTTGAAGTACAATTCATATTTTCTTCTGTTGGGATTTGCAGGGTTGAAGGGGATTTCCTCCTCACTTACTGTTTTCATTTCCTGCATATTTAAAAATGGAGGGAGGGAAAAATAAGTACATTCTTACAGTTAACTGTAAAATTTCTTGGATAAGCGTTTGTTACTTGCATCTCCCACTTTCAAGTAAGTACAATACTGTATTTAACTAATGCATCACGTGATAATGACTTTAGTTGAAATGTTACTGCTTAGAAGGAACTTCATTTGAATCAACGCATGATATATAATATTGTATTCTGTGTAGTGGCATATTTAAGGGGGTGGCTTCCGGGCTTAAGCACTCACCAAAATTTTATCGCAGCTCTTTATTGTTTTATGTATATTGCAGAATTTTAACTTTTCCAGGAGTAAAGTTAGCAAAGTCCCTCCAGAAACAAGCAAAGTCCCCCCAAAACTAAATCGAAAATTCCCCACTGATATATAATTGTTTTATCCTTTACGGTAGCGTTTGGTAAATTTATACATATGTTTAATGTATCAGACTTACAATCTACAATCTATTATGGACCAAGTCCCATGAGGGGAAAAACAGCTACTCTGAATAACTTCTGAGAGTATATACCTAAATTAAACAAGTTATCTCTAATAAAAATACATAATTCTACACAGAAACTCTTTACTCTGTGTTAAAGATATCATTTTATAACATATTAGCATTGAAAGATGCCTTCACGCTAAAACTGAACTTCCAGAGGCGAGCCTTCGCACATTCCCAACAATGCGTGCAATCCCCAGCATCGCTCCCTGAGCAGCATATCCCGTAAATCGAGCTGGTGAGGCTCAGACGGAAGGGACTCCAAGTGTTTCCAACCTATTATTTTGTTACCGAAAAACCCGAAATATTGAAGTATAGACTTTATGTTATAAGAAACAAAAGATAAAGAAAATATACGGTAGAAAACAGGGTAGGCCCGGCCTCAGACCCTCATAGTACGCTTCGCCACTGCACACTTTATCAATTACTGTAGCAGAGTGCGAATGAATATGAGTACGGGGCTAAGGTGGCTTATGAATACACCATACAATTACGAGGAGAGTCGAGGAAGTAAACAGCATGTGAAAATAAACATATAGATTTGATCAGACAAGATTCATGGAAATTATTACCTGTGTTCTATTAAAATTAATATTGTAATGTAAGTTCATGTAGTTTAATGGTGAAACACTGTTGTAGTAAATGAACAGATTTTACAGTAAGAGCAAAGGTAAAGAATAAATATATCAATTACTGTAAATACTCTTCTTGTTATGTAGCAATAAGTAAAATGGGTAGGCATGCCAATGTTTTACACTCTTTCCCATTCGTTATAAGGTGCCAAATATCTTATGTATTGAAATAAAAAGAACTCATAAGTTATCTGTATAGGTAGAAACAGCGTTGAAAAAAATGTGATTTATTATTATGAAATAGAAATGCAAAAGTACTTTGCACTGATGGTGCCTCCTTTCTTCCTCCTGAGTAATCCTTCTAATGACATAGGTTTGCAAGTTATTTGTTTCATATAGTCACTGAGCGAATTGAATTTTTCGTGCAGATTGATTATACGAATCCATACAAAAATGAATGAAATATATACTTCTTTTTGAATTTAGTTTCCGTACCTTCAGCAATCATTTTTCAGATGTGCACTTGCATTCCCAGGTGCAAATTCACTTTAAGAGGACTTGTTCAAAACCACCAACCAACCTGTGCTAGATGGCCACTAAAAAGCACAAATGCTGTCTAACCGTCAGGGCAGGAGTGCATCAGGGTGCCGCACGTTAGCCGGGGGTGCGTCCGTAGGAAGCAGGCGCGTTAACGATGGCGGTTATACTCGTAAAGGAGGATTATGGAAACTCACTGCTTTTACGATGCAAAAATATATTTTTGTTAAAGTCATTTGCTTGTTACATTGATTTGTGCACTTACATTCCCCGGGACAGATTTACTTTAAGAAGTCTTGTGCAGAAAACAAGCAACCTGGGCTAGGTGGCCACTAAGAAAGCACGAATACTATCTAACCCAGTCAGGGCAAGTGTGCAGCATGCAGCCGCGCGGGGGTGCGTCGGTAGGGGGCAGGCTCGTCAGAGATGGTGGGTATACTCGTAAACAAGAATTATGGAAACGCACTGGTGTCACGATACAAAGATACCTTTTTTGTTAGTCTTTTTCTCGTTACATTCGTCGCATGTCATATTGTCCTTTATTAATCTACCACTACTTATAGGTGAATACGTGCATACCAGGTTCGACCTTCATTAATATATTTGACGTAAATACGCAACCCACAGATAAGAGCACACCATATTTTGATTACTTACACACTATTCCATAAAAATATTATTACAAATTTATCCTATAAAGTTTACAAATTTGTGGATCCGTATAGTCAATCTGGACCGAATATTTTTCCCAGGGGAGGGATGAATTTCACCCATATACACATCCTGTCGGCAAACACGTACACTATTTATATAGAGAGAATGTTAAAAGTTATCCCTACCAGGGATGAAAATTTTCTTCTCCAGGTTCGTTAAATTTTTCTTAGAGGGGAAATCCCTGGCATCCCCGTCATTTCGCATTCTGCATATAGCTATATACCCATTTGTTCTTAATTTAACGTAGGGGCCGCGATAGCTAAGTGGAAGAGCGTTAACTTCTGCTACATGAGGTTCTTGGATCGATCCCAACTCGAGGCAAGTGGGCTTTCTGGTGGATAAACACAGTGTGCGTGGGTTTTCTCGGGATTCTTCCGTTTCTCCCCACTTTCTTTATTCCGTAATCTCATTCATTATCATCATCATCGTCTCCTTTAGCTTACCCGACAAAACTGAGAGTCGTAAAACTCAAGGATTTCATTTTTTTTAAATTTAACGTCCCAAGATTGTGCTCCAAGGCTAAGGGAGACAGTGATAGAGATGGATAATAATGGTGTAGTGAAAATGTGGACGTTCATTGCTTGGCAGTTTTTAGAGAATTTATCTGCGTGATATGTTTGGTTTGTTGTAAAACAAATATTTCATTACTAAGGAATGTAACGTTCTTGAAATGAAGGTTTAAATATGTTATATTTTAAATAATATAACTATATATGTTTATTTAATGTAAATTCTGTATGTACCAATAGTTTGATTTTTTATATTTTGTTTTATATTTCCATGTTTATATTTTGTTTATACCCTTTCCCCTTCTCCTTATCGTATTGAGAACCCTGTTTATCTGCACTGTTTCTCGCTTTGGAGAAAGACATTTCCTTTTTTTTTTTTTTTTTTTTTTTTTTTGATAACTGTGTTTCTCAAAGTGGGCGTTATATGCCTCATTTGCTCAGATATTCCTTTCTCAATTTTAAGAAAGAATACAGTTTTTCTCAAATTTGAGAAATCATTTGCACCCTCAGAAATGAGATAATTCCTCGCATTTAAGTCATTGTTTCTCAAAATGATTTGAGAAAATCGAAATCTCACTTTTAAGAATGTATTACTCGGTGCACAGGTAAGAAACGGATGTTCTCAAATACGAGGACTTTTTCTCGAATTTAAGAAACCATTTTTAACAGTGTTGCTCCGAGAGAGGATGATTTAAAGAAACGGGGTGAAAATTAATACCACAAAAATACTGGGAATCTACATTGAGCACGATATATTGTGTGGTAGAAGAGGGAATTTCATGGCTCCAGGGATTTCTCCTGGGCCGCGCCCTGAAATTATCAGTGATTGGAATTACCTCGTATTGTGGTATCCTTATAGACATCATTATAACTATTCACGGGAGATAGTGTTTGATTTGGGGGAGGTTGCAAATTCATCACTTCGAACATTTTCTCTAATTTCGGGTTCCAAAGAACTCTTAGGTTCTGGTAAATGTTATGAAAAATAATAAACCTTTCACTATGAAAGGTGCGTGAAGTTGGCCCGCCACTTGTCGCCAAAATTCACCAAATTTTTACCAGAGTTAGTGCTACGTTAGTGCTGTTTTCTGCCGTAAAAAGTTTCGTTAGTGCTGTTAAACTTCACGGATTAGAGCAACTTCAAAATGGGCCCGGCCAACTTCACGCAGCCCGCCACTAGTCGCCAAATTTCACCAAATTTTCACCATCGTTAGTGCTACGTTAGTGCTGTTTTTTGCCACAAAAATTTTCGTTAGTGCTGTTAAACTTCACGAATTAGAGCAACTTCAAAATGGGCCCGGCCAACTTCACGCAGCCGCCACTAGTCGCCAAACTTCACCAAATTTTCACCATCGTTAGTGCTACGGTAGTGCTGTTTTCTGCCATAAAAATTTTCGTTAGTACTACTAAACTTCAAGGATTAGAGCATCTTCAAAATTGCTTCAGCGTGAAGTTGGCCCGCCATTTCTCGCAAAAATTCACCAAAATTTGGCGAGCGTTAGTGCTACGTTAGTGCTGTTTTCTGCCGTAAAAAGTTTCGTTAATGCTCTTAAACTTCACGAATTAGAGCAACTTCAAAATGGGCCCGGCCAACTTCACGCAGCCCGCCACTAGTCGCCAAACTTCACCAAATTTTCACCATTATTAGTGCTACGTTAGTGCTATTTTCTGCCATAAAAATTTTCGTTAGTGCTGTTAATCTTCAAGAATTAGAGCATCTTCAAAATTGCTTCAGCGTGAAGTTGGTCCGCCATTTCTCGAAAAAAATCACCAAAATTTGACGAGCATTAGTGCTACGTTAGTGCTGTTTTCTGCCGTAAAAAGTTTCGTTACTGCTGCTAAACTTCGCGAATTAGAGCAACTTCAAAATGGCCCAGCCAACTTCACGCAGTCCGCCACTAGTCGCCGAACTTCACCAAATTTTCACCATCGTTAGTGCTACGTTAGTGCTATTTTCTGCCATAAAAATTTTCGTTAGTGCTGTTAAACTTCAAGATTTAGAGCATCTTCAAAATTGCTTCAGCGTGAAGTTGGCCCGCCATTTCTCGAAAAAAATCACCAAAATTTGACGAGCGTTAGTGCTACGTTAGTGCTGTTTTCGGCCTAAAAAGTTTCGTTAGTGCTCTTAAACTTCACGAATTAGAGCAACTTCAAAATGGGCCCGGCCTACTTCACGCAGCCCGCCACTAGTCGCCAAACTTCACCAAATTTTACCATCGTTAGTGCTACGTTAGTGCTGTTTTCTGCCACAAAAATTTTCGTTAGTGCTGCTAAATTTCACGAATTAGAGCAACTTCAAAATGGGCCCGGCCAACTTCACGCAGCTGCCACTTATCGCCAAACTTCACCAAATTTTCACCATCGTTAGTGCTACGTTAGTGCTTTTTTCTGCCATAAAAATTTTTGTTAGTGCTGTTAAACTTCAAGAATTAGAACATCTTCAAAATTGCTTAAGCGTGAAGTTGGCCCGCCACTTGTCGCCAAAATTCACCAAATTTTGATCAGAGTTAGTGCTACGTTAGTGCTGTTTTCTGCTGTAAAAAGTTTCGTTAGTGCTGTTAAACTTCACGGATTAGAGCAACTTTAAAATGGGCCCAGCCAACTTCACGCAGCCTGCCACTAGTCGCCAAACTTCACCAAATTTTCACCATCGTTAGTGCTAAGTTAGTGCTATTTTCTGCCACAAAAATTTTCGTTAGTGCTGCTAAACTTCAAAAATTAGAGCATCTCCAAAATGGCTTCAGCGTGAACTTGGAATGCCACTTATCGCCAAAATTCACCAAATTTTGACCAGCGTTAGTGCTACGTTAGTGCTGTTTTCTGCCGTAAAAGTTTCGTTATTGCTGCTAAACTTCACGAATTAGAATAACTTCGAAATGGGTTCAGCCAACTTCACGCAGCACACCACTTGTTACCAATCTTCAGCAAATTTCGTCCATCGTTAGTGCTACGTTAGTGATGTTTTCTGCCATAAAAATTTTGTTAGTGCTGTTAAACTTCACGAATTGAAGCAATTTTAAAATGTGCCCGGACAACTTTAAGCAGCCCGCCAGTCGTCGCCAAACTTCAACAAATTTTGACTATCGTTAGTGCTGTTTTCTGCCATATAAATGTCATTAGTGCTGCTAAACTTCAAGTATCATAAACAAAATGGCTTCAGTATGAAGTTGGCCCGCTACTTGTTGAAAAAGTTCACCAAATTTTAACCAGCGTTAGTGCTAAGTTATTGCTATTTTCTGCCGTAAAAATTTCGTTAGTGCTGCTAAACTTCACGAATTAGAGCAAAATCAAAATGGGTCTGATCAACTTCACTCAGTTAGCCACTTGTTACCAAACTTCACCAAATTTCGTCCATCGTTAATGCTACGTTAGTTCTGTTTTCTGGCATAAAAATTTTCGTTAGTGCTGTTAAACTTCACAAATTAAAGCAACTTCAAATTGGGTCCGGCCAACTTAAAATCTGGTTTAACGTCCCACGATTATGCACCAAGGCTAAGGGAGAACGGTCGTGCGGCCAAAGATTTGGGCCGTATAACAATACGGGAAGAGCAAATTACTGTGTGAGTTCAAAACTGTACTTCTGTCAACACTAATTGAATATGTATATTCTGCATTTATAAGTAGCAAGATCTAGAATGATGGAAAAAATAAAACTTTCTGTGCATGCCTTGAAACGGCAATCCTACCCTGTAGGCTTCCCTTCTGTCACAATTGATTGTATAACTTACCAGATGAGATGAGATTGTATAACTTACCAGAACCAGAGTATTAGATCTGAAGAAAGAATCGTTGTTTCAATCTACTGAAAGTAACCGAAATAGAACCAAACTGCTTATCTATCAGTAACACCAAAAGAACTTTAATTGTTGGAGTCGCAGATTTTGCTCTGGCGAGAGAATAGATTATTTTGTTTTTGTTTTCATTATTGGATTACATGTGAGATAAACGAGTTCAGTTACAACCAAATGGTGGCTACATCAGGGGCGGATCCAGAGGGGCGCGATCGGGGCGATCTCCCTCCCATAGGAAGCTTTCTTATTTTATTTATACTGTAATATCCTATGTGATGTTGTAGACAAACAGTTCCACGCATCGGTGTTTACAAACACCACCACGTGGTTTGCAAGAGGATCTTCCACCAGATGGATCTACAGTCACATGCAGACAACGGCTTCTGGCCCCTCCCACGGAGCAGAAGACGACATCGGAGCAGCAGCGCCACCACCACCCTTAGGACCCTATAAATTGGATGGACAAAGGCAATTCAGTACCAGTTTTCTGGTGACCCTCCTCTAGTCTGCTTCGGGACTCTTGGAGTAACCTAACCTCAGGGCCTCTAGTCTGCTTCGGGACTACGCCTATCCTTTCTCCTGGCTTAGCCTGCTTCGGGGCTCTGACTGGGAATCCTAATATCAGCCACCTAGCCTGCTTTGGGGCTCTGTTGGCCATCTAACCTACCCACTGCTTCTTCGGAGCTTTGGGCACCTAATTCCATTCCTCTTAGCCTGCTTCGGGGCTATGTTGGAGATCCTGTCTGCGACCTTACGGTCAAAGACCACCTATAATTAACTTTTGATATTAGAGAGATTAATTTGTACAGTATTTTGTGGAAATACTTTTATAGTGGAAGCTTTTATAATAAAATTGGTAGCGGGAATTCGATTCCGGACGCACTTTTTATTAAATGCTCTACCCACAAAACCTATATGAGACAAAGTTTTACAATATAAATAAAATTCATCCGAAAGTTTGGAGCTCTTAAAAGTAGCAGTATGACAACCCCCCCCCCCTTCCCGGTGGTCGGTACTGGATCCGCCCCTGGGCTACATTGAGTTCTTGGAAGACACACGTACTTAAATTAGATGCAGCTTGAATTAGAGGTCTGCACGGGACTGAATTTTTAGCCTGGGTCCGGCCCAGCCGGTAAATTTATAATGTGATTCCCGACCCGAGTCCGAAATATGTTTTAGCATTTCGCCCCGAGTTCGTGTGATAACCAAATGAGCCCGAAATAAGCCCGAATTACAGAAACAAAAATTAACGTAAAATTGTATTTTCATTCACAGCAATTAGAGACTTTATTTTGCAGTTGTGCTTTAAAAGTTCTTCAGAAAGAACGGTGCAATATATATCGTTGTACAGTATATTTACAAAGTTAGGCGCGAGAAATATGGTTGTATATTTAAAAATTTATTGTCCGAGCCCGGCCCGAAGTGATATATGCTTTATAGGCCCGAATCTTTTCTGCAGACCGGGTCAGGCTTAGGAACGCGGGCTCGGCCCGAGCCCGTGCTGACCTCTAGCTTGAATACAGTGCTGAAAATTGTAAAGTAATATGTAATGTAACTCTTTCAATAGCAATATGTTTGTTGTGCATTGATTCTTAAGATTATAACAAAGCACTTTGATTTCCATTGAGGCAAAAAAAGTACCTTCATCTCAGATATTGTTCAAACTTTGTGTATAAAAACTACAGGTATAGACCAATGTGGTTTTAGTGGGCACGTACAGTACTTTGTATTTTCTAAGGAAGTGTTATTTTTGTTTTGTAAAAAAAAGTTCTTGCGAAATAATTGGACACCAAAGATAACAAGTAAAAATTATGAAGTGAAGCCAACACGGAAATTAGTTTGGAGCCCTAGCATTCAGCTAGGAGACTGGTAGTTATACTTCTTGTTGTGCTATGTGTGGTACGTACGGATAGGCCCCTCTAACGTTTAATTTTTAAATTATTTTTATATCAATCGTTTGATCAGGTATGATATGCAATCTTTAACGTTTGAGCAACTTTACTAACATAAATATAAGCTGTATTTTGTAGCGGTGGTTAACTACACGCTAGCCCCCTTCACGCCAGATCAAAAAATGCCAAGCCAGGGGGATGCCAAGCGTTTGATCAAGTTTCGAAGATATATAAGGGTTAGAAAAGGGAGGCAGTCCCCTACACCTCTGATTCAACTTTTTCTTATGTCAGTCGTTTGATCATAGTTTGATCAGGTGTGACGTATAATTTTTAACGTTTGGTCAGTTTTTCAGAGATAAGCTATATTTACTAGGGGGGCTAACTACGCGCTAGCCCCCCATCACGCCGATTCGATTTTTTTTAAATAATCGTTTGGTCAGGGTTGCTCAACATTTCATCTACTTTTCACTAACATCATCTACATTTCATCTACATTTCCAACATTTCACTAACAGAGCAATAAAGGTCTCAAACGGGAGGCTAGCCCACTGCACCACCAATTCGACTCTATTATGTCAATCGTTTCATCAGGTACTATCAACAATTTTTAACGCTTGATCAGCTTTACTAAGACAAATATAAGCTATATTTAGTAGGGTTGGCTAACTACTCAAAATCAAGCCAGAATCGAAATCTTTCGATGTTAATCGTTTGATTTTCGTTTGATCAGGTTTGGTTAACAATTTCCAACATTTGATCAACTTTACTAACAGAGGTATACAGGATATAAAAAAGAAGAGAAAATGAAACAATGCTACATTGCTACTTACTAAGAGAAAAATTCTTTTTGCACACACACACACACACACATATATATATATATATATATATATATATATATATATATATATATATATATATATATATATATATATATATATATATATATATATATATATATATATATATATATATTAAAATAAATCGGAATTCAGTATGCTACGAGGATTGACAATAATGTCTTCCCTGAAGGAAAAATGGATGCAGAAAGTGAGTGTATTTATTTTATTTTATTTTATTTATTTATTTATTTATTTTTTTTTTTTACTTTCAATAACAAATTTTTAATATACATAGATATTTTTGGGAATTACATTACAAATGCATCCACATGTCAAAAATGCGTTCACATCACCATTTAGAGTGTGTGCCTTATGTCTAAAGTAATCTGTGATGTAGTTTTTATGTTGATTAAACAAATTTGCTGGTAAGGGGAACATAATGATATGTCACATTGTCTAACCGAGTACACTGCAAAATAAGATTCAACATTCCCATGCAAAACAACGCAATGAAGCATACCAAACAAGCCTCCACTGTTATATGCAGTTAGATTACCAAAACTAAACTACCTACATTTTGTTCGGGGTTTAATTCCAAACGATTTCACTTAATAATTCAACTTCATGGAAGGGGGGGCGCTTACAATTACGTTCGGCCGAACCGCTTAGTCAAGCAGCAAATCTATGTCATTAGGACACAATATCTGAAATTCAATGCAATATCTGAAAAGATACAATTTCTCAGTTCCTCGATTCTGAAATTTAAAAAAAAAAAATCTATTCTCTAAAAAACCTCATACAAAGGAGTAAATGTCATTCAACTTGCTAAGAAATATAATCATGTAGTTTATCACTACTTAATTTTACTATACTTATCTAACGTTAGTTTAAATATTCATATTTACTTTAAGTATCTTAATGTCACTACCTAGAGTTACAACATAGAGGAAACACTTGACTTTCAAGATTTAAATCATCATTAACGGTGGGCAAATTTGCTGAAGTTTGGCAACATGTAGCAGGCATGCGTAAAGTTCATCGGACCTATTTTCGGGTTCCTCTAACTCAAGAATTAAGTAGCACTAACTAAAGATTTAGGGCCTTATGTAGACTCATACTGATTCGTGATTAGTGTCATACTAAAGAGTTTCACTAACATATGTTTCCTGCAGTAGTCAGGCCTTTAGTATGACGCTAATAATACGCCAAAAAGACTCTGCATAAGGCCCTTAAGGTACAAAATAACAATAGCATAGAATATAGCTAATGATGAAGGAAATATCGGTTAATTTTTCATACAAGTCACGGGCTAACTTCACGTTGGTGCCATTTTTAACCTGCTCTAATTTATGAAGTTAGCCGAACAAATGAACATTTTTTGGAAATAAACAGCATTAATATAGCAATAAAGACGGACGATATCTACTGACGTTTCTTGAAAAGAAGCTTGCATAAAGTTACGCGGAACCGTTTTGAAGTTGTTCTAATACATTCAGCTTAGTAGCATTATCAAAAATTGAAAACAGCACTAACGTAGTACTAACGATGGACAGATTCTGGTGAAGTTTGGCGACAGGTGGTGTGCTGTGTTAAGTTGGCCGGTCATATTTTGAAGTTGCTCTAATTCTTGAAGTTTAACAGCACGAACGAAAAATTTACGGCAGAAAATAGCACTAACGAAAGCTTTACGGCAGAAAATAGCACTAACGTAGCACTATAAATGATAAAATTTAGTGAATTTTGCCGACAAGTGGAGGGCAAACTTCACACTGACGCCATTTGAAGACGCTCTATTTCTTGAAGTTTAGCAGCACTAACGAAAATGTTTATGGCAGAAAACAGCACTAACTTAGCAATAACGCTGGCCAAAATTTGGTGAAGTTTGGCGACAAATGGCGGGCTGCGTGAAGTTGGAAAGACACATTTTGAAGTTGCTCTAAGTCGTGAAGTTTAGCACCACTAACGAAGATTTTTCCGGCAGAAAGCAGCACTAACTATAGTCAAAATTTGATGAAGTTTGGCGACAAGTGGCGAGCACACTTCACGCTGACGCCGTTTTGAAGATGCACTAATTCTTGAAGTTCAGCAAAGCAGCACTAACGTAGCACTAACGATGGTCAACATTTGGTGAGTTTTTCAACAAGTGGCGCTCCAATTTCACGCTGAAGGCATTTTTAAAGATGCTCTCGTTCTTGAAGTTTAACAGCACTAACGAAACATTTTATGGCAGAAAACAGCACTAACTTAGCACTAACGATGGTCAAAAATTTGGCGACAAGTGTCGGGCTGTGAGAGTTGGCCGGATCCATTTTGAAGTTGCTCTAATTCGTGAACTTCAATAGCAATAACGAGGCATTGTAGGGCAGAAAACAGCATTAACGTAGCGCTAATGATGGACGAAATTTAGTGAAGTTTGGTAACAAGTGGCAGCCTAAGAGAAGTTCGCCGAACCCATTTGGTTGCTCTAATTCGTGTAGTTTAGCAGCACAAACGGAAATCTTTACGGCAGAAAACAGCACTAACGTAGCACTAACGCTCATCAAAATTTTGTAAGTTTTTTCCACAAGTGGCAGGCAATTTCACGCTGAAGCCATTTTAAAGACGCTCTCATTCTTGAAGTTTAGCAGCACTAACGAACATTTTCCTGTAAGGAAACAGCACCAACGTTCCACTAACAATAGACGGAATTTGGTGAGTTTCTTCGATAAGTAGCGGACCAACTTCACGCTGAAGCAATTTTGATGATGCTCTAATTCTTAAAGTTTGAAAGCATTACAATTTTTTTTGTCAGAAAATAGCACTAACATAGCACTAATGATGGTAAAAATTTGATTAAGTTTGATTATGATTCTTGATTTCTTGAGTTTTTGATTATGATTCTTGAAGTTTAGCAGCACTAATGACATTTATATGGCAGAAAACAGCAGTAACGATGGTCAAAATTTGTTGAAGTTTGGCGACGACTGGCGTGGGACTTGAAGATAAAGTTGTCCGGGCACATTTTAAAGTTGCTCTAATTCGTGAAGTTTAACAGCACTAACAAAATTTTTATGGCAGAAAACAGCACTAACGATGGACGAAATTTGCTGAAGATTGGTAACTAGTGGTGGGCTTCGTGAAGTTGGCTGAACCCATTTCGAAGTTGTTCTAATTCGTGAAGTTTAGCAGCACTAACGAAAATTTTTACGGCTGAAAACACCACTGACGTAGCACTAACAATGGACGAAATTTTGTGAAGTTTGGTAACAAGTGACTGACTGACTGTGTTAAGATAGCTGGACCCATTTTGATTTTGCTCTAATTCGTGAAGTTTAACAGCACTAACGAAACTTTTTACGGCAGAAAACAGCACTAACATGGCACTAACGCTCGTCAAAATTTGGTGAAATTCTTCGACAAGCGGCGGACCAACTTCACGCTGACACCATTTTGAGGATCCTGTTATTCTTGAAGTTTAGCAGCACTAACGCAAATTTTTATGGCAGAAAATGACACTAACATATCACCAACCCTGGTCTATATATGGGGCTGCGTGAAGTTGAGTGGACGCCTTTTGAAGTTGTTTTAATTCGTGAAGTTTAACAGCAACAAAGAAATTTTTATGGCAGAAACAGCAC
>NW_027657977.1:0-15965 GCF_964235325.1 Thermobia domestica
CTCCTGGTTTCTGCTCTTTCCCTACTTGACAAATATATTGTTTTGCTTGCTGAATCCTTTTCTTTCAACCTTCACAAAGTCAATTTAAACAATTGCTTTTGTAAAGCTCTGCTTTCTCTTAAGCCCTAAACGGAAAAATAACACCAGACGCCAGGAAGCTTCGAAAACTGTTGCTATTTTCACTGCAGATACTGTATATTTACAACGAAGTGGGGTGCATGTGCACCATTGCACCCCTCTATATCCTGACTACTTTCAAAATACGCTGACATACATAACGCTAGAACTCAACATGTTAAAGGAATAAATCCAAATTCAAAAATTAGGCATTCAATTTCGAAAAATTTCAACTAAAATTAACTATTATTATTATTATTATTATTATTTGAAAACTTACCTTTAGAATTCTTCAATGAAGTTCTTCTAGTTATTAATTCCTATAGTACATCGGATACACGTAAAGTTTAGTTAAATATCCATTACAATGGAGCTTATTTCATATTTGTTAATTATAAAATAGGAACATTATCAACGTCTCCAACGAGACGAGCTATTGTTATAGAATTATTTTTTCGATATTTTAACAATACAAAATATTGTGATATTTATTAAGAATTGAAAATATAAAATCTATCTGGAGTGTATATAGCCCTTGAAATTGTCATCAAGTTTCGTACACTGAAAAAATCCGTTATCCGGTCAGCGGTACATTGTACAAATATACGGGATCCTTATGTTTACTACAAAAATCAGTACAGAGCATACGTTCTCCATATGCTGCATATGTACTGTCCTTTTTCCTGCTTAGAGGTTACACCATGTCATTACAGGATGCCTGACATCTAACAGTTTTCCGTGCATTGCATACGTCAGCTATATGTTACATACGTCAATCTGTAAATGAGATCCTGCTGTCTATATAAAGGTCTTTTGTTCGTACGGAAATTACGTTTATTCGGAACACCTATGCGCAGGAACGTACGCAGGAATTTATTTCGGGAGGGGTCTAAAGCGTTTCGGGAGGGGTCCAAATACAATTTGAGGCTAAATTATATGAAAATTTCTAAAATTGCCCCTAAAAGTAGACTGCATTTACAAAAAAGTCGGGATTTCGGGGGGGGTCCGGACCCCCAGGACCCACCCCCTGCGTACGCCCCTGCCTATGCGGAAAGTACGTATAAAACATACTTTTTCAATTATACGTTTAGTGTATGTTAAGTCCAAACACTAAAGGATTTACACATGTGACCTACCATTTTAGGTACGCCACATACATTTTTTTTCTCCGTGTAAACAAAAGCCCTGCTTTTCTCCGTGTAAACTAGAGTTGATGGTTGCACAAAAAAATGATACAGTTCCCAAAACTTATGCCGCAAGTTGCTACTATTATTAATTAAATTCAAATTTAAATATTGATTACTGGCCAGAAGTCACACGCATTTCCGTTAAAGTAACAAGTTAATTTACCATTTTTCTTTGAAATCTGCAAGTAAATTACGTAGCTTAGCTATGGTATATTACACGTACATCAGGTTTTCGAAACCTCTACTGAGCTCATTCGTAGCTAAGCAGTTAGCATACTCGTTTTTGAAGTGGAAGATCCAGGTTCGATTCCAGACTGGAGCTCATGTGCTTCGGATCACATGTTAACCTGTAGGTCCACGTCTCATAGTCTCACTCTGAAAGGGACGCTAAAATAAAAATCATATCAAAATCAAAAATCGAAACCTCTATTTGATGCATTTGTGAGTACACCATACATACTACATAAATAACCGGAATGGAGGTAAGCCTAGCAGACACTGAATTTATATCTTTATCACAATGGCGGTTCTAGGGTTCTGCAATTGGAAGGTCATATGGACAGTGGCAGCGAAACTTGGTGAACACTCCCTACTCCAGTCTCAAAATCATCTCTCGGCTGTGGGGGCTTAAACCTTTTAGGATCCTGGCATTTTGGGCTATTTTTTAGACTTTGTCAAGCAGCTACTGCATCGTCACTATTTATCCTAGGATCATGGTCCATACCTCGTTCTCTTCAGAATAGAGCTGGCTTTCAAATGGTACCACTTGCATGCTCATACCATATACCAGAAGCGGGAAAAAATGTCAAAGTGAAAATTTCAGAGGGAAAAATTTTTTTCTCGAAATTTGGCCCCCCCTGGACCCCCCTGTGTGATCGTATAAATCTAAAAAAATATGATAAATAGTACTTGGTGTACTGAATGTGTGTGCCAAATTTCAAGTTTCTATCTTGAATAGTAAGGGCGGGAGAATTTTTATCAAAAATTCCCACAATGCCCCAAAGTACCATAAAACACTATGATCTGAGGGGAAAAAATTCCTGAGACATCCATAATTACCCTAGGACTATAATCCTCCAATCATTATCTTCAGAATAGAACTGTCTTTCAGGCGGTACCATTCACATGTCTCCATCATGTATCTAAGGTGGGAAATTCCTCAAGAAAGGGATTTTTGGGGCAAAATTTCCCGTTTTTCAACTTTTGCCCCTCTGGACCCCCCCTTTTTTACGCAGAAATCGGAAAAAAACTTCTGGTAAATACTACTCGGTGGACTGAATGTTTGTGCAAAATTTCAATCTTCTACGTAGAAAAATAAGCCCGCCAAAAAATATTGAACATAGACTTAGAAAATGAGAAAATAAATTTTTGACTTATGACGTCATCACCTCCTATGTCTGGACGCAGGACGGTCTCAAACCATACGTAATGTCTTCTACAAGGCCTCTGGACTTGGAAAACAAAAAAACCGGACGAAAAAGCTCAAATAGAAGAGAAATAACGCAATGTACCATGAAACACCCGTATGGTACAAATTGTACCATGGGATCCTAAAGGGGTTAAATGATGTTTTATTTAATTCTGATTTATTAGGTGCAAATCTATTAGGTGAAAATGCAGCCAATACTTTGGTACTAGTGCTACGAGCTACGGTAACTCTTCTACACTGCAATTATAGATGAACCGGAACAGCATTGACACGTGTGTAGTGGCAACGCCGCTATGAGCCGTCAGAGACCTTCTCTCCTTCGCATAAATTAAGGTCTTCCAGTCCCCTTTAGCATATCCATTTTAATGAAAGTAACACGATAAAAACCCACTTCGAGTTAGTTAATAGCTATATTCAAAAATTGGTTTCAAACGGTTCAGTAGTTTTTGCGAGACTCGATTAGACAACATCAGATGCCAACGATAACGTTGTATATAGTATTTGCAATCAGTGCCAGCTTATAAAAAGGGGATCAGGGGCGAATTATTTGAGCAGTATTATGTATAAAGAAAAGAAAGAGACACAGAGATATCGAGAGATTATTTTGTATCGTTAACTAGAAAAAGAATTGTTGCTATGGAAACGTAATAAATAAGTGTGTGTATGTATGTAGACATCTTGTTAAATATGCATAAAGTTGATTATGTACGCTTCTCATGGTTGAATATTAAAAATCAGCTAAGAAAGTGATCAAACGTGTGAATTATTTTGAAGATTACTAAAACTGCATTTACGAACCACCTTCTAAAATTGGTGCCTCAACACCGGGAAAATATAAAAGTGTCGTTTTGAAGAATAGTAAAAACGGCAAGCTTTCAAGGTGACATTAGCGTTACCATATTGTAAGGATCCCCACGTTGCCGTACCAGGCAATAACCACGTGTGAACTACATGTGTTGGTAATAAACACAAACAAACAGACGACGTTCCCGAAGAGGAGTCGATCACCATCGCCATCAGTCGGAAGGACGAGTACCCACGATGGAAGCCGACAAGACAGAATAAAAAGGACCTGCACACCTCGACCAACATCAATCTTCACGGATTGATCACAACACCTAAAACCCCTCTCACGACGCTTGGTCACCGAGAGGTACCTATCCTTATACCCACGACGCACGGTCAACGGGTTCCTATCCTCTTTCTCACGACGCACGGTCACCGAGAAAGAGAAACCTAATCTACACCCCTCTCACGACGCACGGTCACCGAGAGTACCTAACCCCAAGGCCCACGACGCTTGGTCACCGGGCTCCTATCTAATCTCACCTAAATATTAGAGGAAATTCTTACTATAATTTGTGTACATAAAACTTTTGTAAATAAAAGGTGAAGGGAAAAGTCCAAATCCCGAGTACATTATTTGCTCTACCCGAGAAATCTTTACATGGTAGATGCGTCGGCGTCTATTTGCAGACACTAAAAGGACTTTCCTACGGGGCGCTTTTTTTATTAACGAAAACACGGACTTAGAAACTTTTTTACAATACAGTGTAAGTGTTACTAAAAGCAGGATCATATAAAAGATAGTATCCGTATTCTCATAAATACTCTCATTACTCTTAACGGTAGATTGATTCGTTATAGGCTGGCAGGTATTTATGCCGACAACTAGATCTGGGAAAAATACATATAAAGAAGGCGATAACAATATGGCAGAATCAGGCTCCCGTATACCTCTTAATATTCCTCACTTAACTAGATATTCTGGTCACAGTACTGACGATCCCGATCGATTTTTCATGCTGTTTGATCATTTGGCTTTACTTCAGGCTTGGACCCCCGAAAAGAAGAAAGAAATTCTTCCTATGTATCTACAGGACGTAGCTCTTGACTTTGTCTTACAACTGCAAAATCTGAATCAATTCGACACACTAAATTACGAACAGCTGAAAACCAAATTAATTTCTCTGTCCCGCCCAAATATACCAGCGTATAAGGCGGAATTAGAAATTTTTCAAATTCAACAAAACGAAAATGAATCAGTCGATTCATATTTTCTAAGGAAATTGAGGGCTATTAGACAGCTGATGCCAGAGGCTTCAGAGGAACAGAAAATTCATTTTCTTTCGTTAGGACTACAACGAAATTTGCTGCAAAAGATAGCGTTGGAATCCTTTCCAACAATCCAGCGGCTGCAGGAACGACTCCACGAACTGGAAAAAGCTCAAGATCTCATGCAAAAGAGGAATTATGTAGAATTGTCACAGGCAATTCATTCTTTAATCGGCCAACCTAACCGCCCCTCATCACTCCCTTTGTACGACCATTATAGCCAAACGAATTCTAATTCATGCATGCCAACCTATGCACAACAGCCAACTTCTACTGTGCATCACACCCAACCTGCTCCTAGTTATTCGCAATCGTTACCTTCTGCACCTCCATCGCAGAATATCTTCCCTCCTCAGTCAACTTCCTCTGCACCAGAAGTTTCGAATCCGCACCCCCACCATAGTCAAAACCCGCCCTCACAACCTCCTCACACGGACCTTACCAAATTAGCAAATCAAATGGCCGAGTTATCGTTAATGGTAGCACAGAACGCCATGAAGTCTAATTATAGGCGTAACAACGGAGGAAAAATTCATAAAGGAAACGGACAAAAAGCGGATGCGAAGAATAGCAATAAAGGAAACAACGGTGGTAGAAAAAGGAATAATTTTGTAAAGGGCGACAAAATATCAGTCTGCTCAATTTGTTACAAGAAGAACCACGGAGCATCCACGTGTTGGAATAATCCAAAAAATTCCAACCAGGGAAACGCCTAGATGGGCTCGCAGGCCAAAGTCAAGCCTCGCGGGCCATTTCCGAAAAGTCGGCGCGGGCCACACAGACACCACCACAATTAAGATATGTTGGCATTCAAGAAGAGGAGGCAACAGCGAAAGCTCTTAAGGACATGGACGCCAAATTTTTCACCCAGACGACCAATAATGAACATCGTGAACATGTTAGATTGGGAATAGAAAATAATAAACTGTTACTCAATATTAATATAAGTACAAACAGTCTACCAGCTATAATAGACACTGGTTCTAGTCTTAGTCTATGGTCAAGACGGGACGTACCCCCAAAGTGTACGCTAATACCATTTCAAACTCGTATCAAGGGCATTGCCAACAAAGTTCTAACTTTAAAAGAAATAGCTTTAATTAAATTTAAAATTGGCAACACTACTTTCTCACATTACTTCCGCATCATAGATGCTGACTTTAATCCGATTTTTGGGAATGACATTCTCACAAGACTTTTCTCTCAAATAGACTTGGAGAATAAATCTATATCATTATACAGAAAACCTAGGAAACCTACGTTTCCAATAGAAAAGCAAGAATCGGAAGAAATGTCACGAGACACTATGCACTCATTGCACTTGCAAAGGAATGCAAACGTCATCACAGCAAGTAAAGTTACGATACCAGCGAAATCACATTTCTTCTTTCCTGTATCGATTCAAAGAGAAACAATTCATGACGCTGCATTTTACATTACTCCTTTGCAATCATTATTAGACCGATACGGCTTACAGGCAATGACCATGAGAGTACCGAGTAACGACCTTACATTACTCATTTCCAATCCCACGTCACGAATAATAACATTAAATAAAGGTACACCAGTGGCGTATACAGAGGAGGGCGTGGAAGAATTTTCATTTACAATAGAAGAAGACGAAAAGAAAGCGCATCAATTTCGTACTCAAGAAGAGATAAAGGAAAGATTAAGGCAAACTGCTAAATCTTTTAACATTAACCTTTTTGATATAAATCCGGATTTACCAGAATACCAGCGAATAGCTGTAACCAATTTATTGTATAAATACAGGGATGTGTTTTCATACAGCCCAGAGGATATAGGCTATTTTAGAGGATATGAACACAAAATTCGTATAGATAAAAGTGCGTCATTCCATCACCGTTCCCCACCAATTCCATTAGGGATAAGAGATCAAATTGATAAGCAGATACAACAGCTGTTAGATGCAAAAATCATAACGGAGACGCAGACTAGTAATTTCTCCTCACCTTTAATTGCAATTAAAAAGCCAAACAGTTCAGATTTCAGGCTTGTGTTGAACCTCCAGGCATGCAATGTTTATACGAAATACCTAAGCATACCATTTCAAAATACAGAGGACGTTTTACAGGTTTTAAAAGGGAAAAACCTGATTTCAAGTTTGGACATTTCCCAGTCGTATTTTCAAATTAAATTGCATCCAAAAAGCACTAAATATATGACTTTTGAGGTAAATCATACACGCAAAAGTTATAAATTCCTTAGATGCGTAATGGGTCATTGTTCCTCTTCCCAATCTTTAACCATCGTAATTAAAATGCTACTAGACGGCTTACCTAAACGCATTACCAATTTCGCAGACGCCATCGTTATTGGTTCTTATACGTGGGAACAACAACTTTCAGATTTGGAGCTTTTATTTCAAAAATTAAGGAAACACGACTTCCGAGCCAACCCCAAGAAGACGCACCTGTTATATACAGAACTACCAGTACTAGGATTCCTTGTATCCGGAGAGAAGATAAGCATCTCACCAAAAATCGCAAAAAAGATCAAGAATTTTAAAAAGCCAACGACCAAACGCATACTTAAGAGCTTTATTGGCCTATGCTCTTATTTACGAAGTCATATCAAGGACTTCACGACCAAGGTAGAACCTTTCCAGCAACTTCTTACTAAAAATGCCAAATTTAAATGGACAGAAAAACATGACGAATTATTTGAAAAATTGAAAGAAGACATTTTGAATGCCCCTTCTCTCTATCATTTCGACGAAAAGCTAGAGATAAGGCTATACACAGATGCATCCTCTCACCAGATTGGAGGGCTATTAGCTTGTTTTGATCCCAAAACTAACGAAGAAAGAATCGTTTCCTATTGTAGCAGACGTCTCACAAAAACTGAGATCAAGAGCTCAGTATGGCAAAAAGAACTGTATGCTATTATATATGCTTTACGCAAATTTAGATATTTCTTACTCAATCGTAAATTTAAATTGTTTACAGACGCAAAATGTCTAACCTCTTTACGTAGTCACCCGGACAGGGTAGGGAAATACACTCGCTATAGACTTTTCTTAGCTGACTATAATTTTGATATCTGTCACATCGAAGGAAAGAAACATCCGGCTGATATCATTAGCCGCTTAGAGCAGAATAGCAGTGATATTTCAGAACCCATGGACCCACATCAGGCAATCGAAGATCTACATGCATACAGATCTAATTCATTAGAGGAACCCATTCTCCAAATAGAATACTCAGGATCTTTGAAGAACTTACGAGAAGAACAGCGTAAGGATGACGCATACGCTGATATTATAACAGTTTTAGAAGGGGGAGAACCGGCTAAAAGTTCCACCACGAGAGCAGCCAAATATTTTCGATTAAAAGACAACATATTGTATCGTACACAAAAACATCCAGAACTTGGGCTACTTCATCTTTTGTGCATCCCGAAAAGCTTGGCAGGACATTGGTTCGAGTCTATTCATAAAGACCCGTCAGCTCCCCATTTTGGGTTTTCTAAGACATATAAGACTGTCCTTAACAAATATTACATGCCAAACATGAAATCATACTTGGCATTCAGAATCAAGAACTGTAGAGAGTGCCAACTCCTGAAAAAACTACCCAGAAAACAACAAGGTGAACTTCTGCACCACCCGATAGGCCATATAGGAGAGCGATGGATGTTTGACGGCTTAGGTCCCTATCCATAGGCGCCGACTTGAAGAAAATATTGGGGGGGCCAAAACAATGAATAAATATAGTATATAATCATATTCAGCCGTTTTCTACCAACTGCTGGATAAAGGCCCCCTTCCCTCCACATCTCGGTCTGTTGCATCCGCTCGGCTGCTAAATTCATGACCTAAGTCAAATTTGTGTGAACGCATTAAAACAAATTCAAGTTCAAACTCTGGGAACTAAACTGCATCAAATTAATCTTCACTTCTCATATCAGTGTTACCATAGTGTTGGTTGAAGCTTCAGTGCTCTATTAACTCTTTTAGGATTTTTGGTAACTTGTTACCATGGCGTACTATGGTTTTTGACCTCTTATTTAGGTTCTATAACAGGTACTAAGTCGTTTTTTTATTAGTCAAGTCAGGGATGGACCAAAGAACACTCCAGATGCGTTTTGGAACTAGATGGTCAACTTGGCTGCGTCAAGTGGGTGCGGAAGGGCGTGACTTTTTACTTTTTCTTAAGGCAAATTTCAAAAAATTTTTACGCCTGTAGTTTTCACGATATCAGAATGGAATTGTATGTACTTTGGATATTTCTCAAATTTTTCTGAGATATCTACGTGAAGCCAAGTGCGGGCACGAGGGTCGCAAATGTTCCGAGGGGCTGATTTTTTTTTAACAAAAAAATCAGTTTTCCCGATTTTTCCGGTTCAGGAATACGATAGGCACATGTGTTTGGCGCCGTTGGAAAGGGCTTGTTATACTAAAGAAAATAACGTTTAAGCCATGACTCTAGCCTAAATAGTAATGACGCAGTAAATTTTTATAATAAGTATATACGTATGTGTGTGTATAAAGAGAGAGCCTAAATTCAGACTTTCAACAATTTGTCTGCCCTTTGTTTTTAAGATACAAGATTGGAATTTTGCACACGTATTATGTACAGTACATAACAATGTATTTTCAGAAAAAAATTCAGATCCCTATGTCAACCCAGGCCTAGGCCAGAGTGGCAAAATGTTTTGGTTGGATTTGCAAAAATACTTACGAGTTTTTCCCTAATTATCTGGTTAGGTGTATGATACGGACATATGAGTAATACCGCTGGAAAGGGCTTATTATACTGAAGAAAATGGCGTTTGGACCATGACTCTAGGCTAAATAGTAATGACGCAGTACATTTTTTAAAAATATTTTATACCTAGGTATATATAGAGGAAGTTCATCTATTATGGATACCATTTTTGTTTCGCTTATAACTCAGTTAATAATTGCACATTGAAACAAAAAGGAAAAGAAGTATACGTCTTACATATTTGGCTTTATTTATGTATATCTTGATAAAGAAGTTTCGTTACAGGGGTGGGTAAAATGTATAATTTGTAAAGAAACAACTTTGGAGGGTAATATGAAATAATCGGGTAATATGGAATACAAATGCTATATAGAAAAGAAAAGAAGTTTTCTGTTGAACATACAATGAATATAGTGACAACATATGAAAATTCTGAATGCCAAGCCATAACTGGTTGTGATTACTTGCAAAAGTCATAAATATGATACTCTGCTTCAGGATCGGCACAGTCATTGTGTGCTCACATTAAACATGATGAACGCTGGACCCAAGCTCACCCCTTGTATCATCAGACAATTTGCTGTAATAAAAAATACACTTAGCATTGTTGTCATCATAAACGTATGTTTAATTGCCCCATACCGATAGATATTTTAGTAATCGGAATGCCATACGGAATACGGAATACCATGCTTTTCTTGCGGGTACTCCATATTGCCCTCCATGCCAGCTTGGAAACGGAAGAGCTGTTAAACGCATTCGAAGGAGTATAGGATAATGGCGCTTATCAAACTACCACTCTGTATATCCAACGTCATAGTAAATAAAGAATTGTTGTTCTATTACATTTCAATAGGAAAATACAGGTTGTAAACTACTTACCTGTAAAAGTATTCCTGAATAAGAAATCAGGTTTTCACGTCTACCAACACAACAAATGTCACAATCACATGGAGACTGACTGTAGAGTATCATGGGGACGTGAGGTAGTAGTTTTTTTCCTCTCCGCTTGGAAGCAGCACATCACAGGCGAGCTAATGAGGTATTCCATATTATCCGCCTATTCCATAATACCCGAACTTCCTCTATTTATATACATATATGAAAAGATGGGCCACCTTCAGACTTTCAAAAAATTCTCCCGACCTCAGTTTTCAAGATACCAGAACGAAATTTTCCGCACGTATTATGTATATAACAAGATTTTTTTTAAAAGATTCAGATCCCTATGTGAACCCAGGCCCGGGCCGGAGGGGCACAAAAATTTCGATTTTTCTTCGAAAAATCTCATTTTTTTTTCAATTTTCTTATTTCTGGTGTACAATACGGACAAGAGAGTGGTACCGTTGGAAAGTATGATCTATCCTGAGAAAAACGAAGTATGAACCACTATCCTACGATAAATAGTAAGGAAGCAATAGCTGTTTGAGTGAAAGTCTAAAATTTACTTCAAAAAGTGGAAATCCTAAAAAGGTTAAACGCCGATTTGAAACGGTGGTTTTTATCGAATAAGAAGGCAGTTCCTAATATTGAATTAAAGGCACAACGTAATTTACGACAGAAATTCTTGCTCCTCTTTGGTAATTCTTCCTCAACTGGATTATATTGGGGGGGGCGAGGACCCCACCTTTAAATATTGGGGGGGCCAAAAGTGCCCTGCCCCCCCAAAGTCGGCGCCTATGTCCTATCCGCACGAAGAAGGAAAACCAAAATATGTTTTAGTCGCCATCGAAACAAGTACACGTTATATAGTGACAAAGGCTGTTAATGGGATTACAGCAGATACAATTGAACAATTCTTGTTGGAAGAAATAATTCTGAAATTCGGCGCCTTTCGTTTCCTTCATCTGGACAGACATCCTGTGCACAGAGCGAAGAAACTTCAAAAACTAGCAGAGATATATAACTTTGAATTTAAGTTTTGCCCTGCTTTCAACCATCAAGACATAGGATTAGTCGAAGTTATGAACAAAACACTGCAGAATTCCTTAAAATTTTTCGTCCAACAAAATCACGAAACATGGCCAAAGTTATTACCTCATATTACTTTTGGTTTAAATAGTTTCGCTCAATTAGGAACGAAGAAATCCAGCTTCTTCCTCATGTTTGGATACGAACCCAGGACCATCAGCGATTGCAAACTAAGGATTACCCCTCAGCTACAGCTTGAACGGGACCAACTCGTAAAACTTCGAGAAAAGACACGGCATAACTTACTGAAGGCTCACGAACAACAAAAGAAGTACTTTGATAGAAGACATAAACAACAAACTTTTCACAATGGAGATAAAGTACTCATTTATTTTCCCTTTCGAAGAATTGGAGAGTCATCACAATGGACCGATCGATACTGCGGACCGGCTACAATAATCTCAAAACTAAACAATAATCTCTATCGAGTTCGCATGCCCCATAATTTCAGGGAGAGAGAACAGAATATTTCCATTGACAGGATTAAGCAATTTCATGCCGCCGAAGAATATATATACAATGATAATGATGACGTACGCACCAGCTAGGAAGAAGAAAAAAAAAAGAAGATAAGAAGAGAGAGAACCAAGATCATCATCCTCTCAGCAGATATAAACGAGCGACATGCGAAGCGCACTCTTCTTGTTTCAGCGACAAAGAAGAAAAAAAAAGGAGACGAAATAAAACATGGAATAGAAGAAAACAAGATACACAATATGATACAGCTAACTATTTGAAGTGACAAAATCTAGTACTCACCTTAGTATTCAATTCGCAAGCGATCCCTTGTCTTTTTTTTTCTCACACTTATAATTCCTAACCAACCTGCATTCTGTCATATAAATAAGCATACATACAATTTCCTTCAGTGAACAAAATTGCAAGCCAGCATTTTCTTTCGACTTCGAGCGAACGAACTTCACAAGGCCAGCTACAACATTTTTTTATCTTCGCTTCTCCGTTGCGTATCATATAACACATTAACCTACATATACAGAGCGTTCAGAAAATCAGGACTTTTGATTGGCAACCTTTCTTCCGCCGTGACTACAATTATCAATGTAATGACTTTAACCGTTCTCTAAGTATGTTCTGTCATCTATTAACTAGTACTAGCCAGAACTACACCAATATTAGAAACATTTATATAATAGCACCATATGACGTGCGAACTTCATAACATATACTACGGACATTACCATCAGTGACGTAGTTATAACTATTAACTGTAATCATCAGAGCTTCGACAGCCTCTCCTTTGAGGGAGATGACGTAATATACGGATCCTGCTTAGATTAAGAGGACAAACTGTCAGTGCTCCAACTTCAACTTTAAAACTTATGTGATCATATCTCAAACAGTGATATCAGTGACCAGTGCTTTTAACTTTGATTTTGTGTTTCAGTGTTATAGTGTTTTCCAGTGTATACTGTGCCCAATATGCGGACTCCACATGCTGGCACAAACACGAAAAAATAATCCAGTGGCTTATTTTTTTTCTACGCCCCGGGGGTGTAAGGATCCCCACGTTGCCGTACCAGGCAATAACCACGTGTGAACTACATGTGTTGGTAATAAACACAAACAAACAGACGACGTTCCCGAAGAGGAGTCGATCACCATCGCCATCAGTCGGAAGGACGAGTACCCACGATGGAAGCCGACAAGACAGAATAAAAAGGACCTGCACACCTCGACCAACATCAATCTTCACGGATTGATCACAACACCTAAAACCCCTCTCACGACGCTTGGTCACCGAGAGGTACCTATCCTTATACCCACGACGCACGGTCAACGGGTTCCTATCCTCTTTCTCACGACGCACGGTCACCGAGAAAGAGAAACCTAATCTACACCCCTCTCACGACGCACGGTCACCGAGAGTACCTAACCCCAAGGCCCACGACGCTTGGTCACCGGGCTCCTATCTAATCTCACCTAAATATTAGAGGAAATTCTTACTATAATTTGTGTACATAAAACTTTTGTAAATAAAAGGTGAAGGGAAAAGTCCAAATCCCGAGTACATTATTTGCTCTACCCGAGAAATCTTTACAATATTGAGAAGCGGTAAGGTGATACACCGAAATATGGCCATGAGTGCAACAGATAGTGATATAACTGGTGATCAGAGTGTGTATCCAGAAATGAATCCTAATGAAAATTTGACTGACATTTTAAGAGACTTAGCTCAACAAATTAAGGATCAAGTTCAAAAAAGTGATGAGATAGCTCAGCAAATTAGGAACCAATCTGAGCAAATTAGGAACCAGTCTGAACAAATTAGGGAACAAGGTCGACACTTTGATGAGAAACTAGACCAGAAGATAAACCAGCTAAATAAGGACTTTGATGAAAAGATAGCGAGATTAGAACAATGTAATGAAAGCAGATGGGATCTTATTCAACGTCAACTGAGTCACACCAACCAACACATAGTAGAAAAATTTGAACAGTACGACGAAAAAATGGAAAAAGTAACACAAAGATTTACAGAAGTTCAAGATTCAGTAGATGGCCTAGAGTCAACGGTAAATGCTCACTCCAATCACATTAAAATATTGCAAGATGAGGTGAACTTTATCAAGGAGAAGTGTATTCCCGACAGTGCCTTTCAGGACAATGGATACATGAATGGGTGCATCCTACATCTACAGGTTGTGAACCTACTCGTCATCCCAGACCAATTTTGGAAACTTAAGGAATCTTCGAGCTGTGAAGAGAGCACTGATGGAAAAAGAGAGCATAGATTGCTTACGTCTATGGTAAACACAACTCCAACAGATTTATGAAGACAAATACAGGTAAACCATTACGATTCAGCAAAGTTAAGTCGCTTACTAAATTTAGTGGTGTGCCGGAAGATATCCCGCTAGGGCATTTCTTGAAAATTTCAGGATGAATGCGAACTCATGGGTGTAGATGAGTCTCAGTTTTTAAAATTATTGCCGCATATATTATTACCACCCTGTTTAACATGGTTCAAAGCTATCAGGGGCAGTCTTCGTACATATTCAGATTTCAAGAATGTTCTCCTATCAAACTATGAAAATGATTTTATGATAGCGAATAGAGATGCCGTCTTGCGAACGAAACATTTCAATCCAAAATTACACAGGAGTATTACAGAATTTGTAGTATCTACATATAATGAGTTAAGATCACTAAATCCAAATCATCTTGAATCCCGAATTATAGCCTCCATTAGAATCTTATTGCCATTTCGACTACAACAGTTGTTAATGTCGGCGCAGTGCATTAGCTTTAATCATCTAATTATGCTTATTCAGAATTATGAAAGTCAGTCGGCAATACAGAATAACAATAGAGTGCAAGATAGAGGTCAGGGTAATTCAGGACGTAATCAGACACAATATGCCTCTGTTCGTAATGTAAATATACAACCTGAAAATAATGCTAATGTCCATAGTTTTAATAATAGAATGAATAGTTATAATGGTACCGGTAATCAAACGCAACCTAATCACAGAAATGGAGCTAGGAATTTTAGAAATAGCAGCAGGAATTTGAGTAGGAGTAATAATTATCGCCGATTCTCACAAAATGAATTTGCAGATGGCAGGAATTCTGTAAATAGGAATCAAAATATGGTATCCTATGAAAGACAAGAATGTACACAAGATTGTGCTATACAATGTTGCTTAAATGAACCCTTCGAACGTATAACTTGAACAATCAAAAAAAAAAAGTCCGATGGATTTGTATTAAATTGACCTTTGCTTACGTCTATGGTTAATATATTCTGCATTTGATTTATTATTAAAATGTATGTTAAAAATATATGTAATTGTGAAATAGTTCGAAAAAGTGATGAAATTAAGTTATGGTAGTTAACTGAAAATACTATTGAATTTGTTCCTTATAGTTTTGTTGCAATTTCCTTTTATAGTATTAATTGAGGAAATGTTAATTTGTGTTTCATGTCTATTGTAAGTTCTCTCATAATTACTTATATGAATATTATAAATATTCAAGAATAAAACATCATAATTTTAATGTAAACGTGTGAAGGTTATGACATATATATAAAATAGATGCAACTTATTATATGGAAAGAATAAGAATAATGAACATGAATATTTTAATTTTTCAGAGTTTATTAATGTATTAAATGATAATTCTCAATGTGTTTATATGTTCTAATTTTGTTGCCTTCTGATCCTACAAATATTTAATACTATAAAGATCTTTGTTTGTAATTAATATTGTTTTTACATGAAATAATAGTTAATTTGTACCCTTGAAGAAAATATCAGTTAAGTTTAATTTTTTTTGAATAGCCTCATCGACGATAATTGTAAATCGACGTTCTTAGTATTGATATATATTGATAAATATAAAAATGTGTAATGTTATAATATGTTATATATAATGGAAGAGTAAAATATTTGT
>NW_027657978.1:0-15921 GCF_964235325.1 Thermobia domestica
GATACATGGCCACTGCGATTGCAAGCAGCCACATATCCATGGTCATATCGGGTGCCTCTCGGACGATACACAAAACGGCGTCCCTCCTTTGATGTTGTGAATATGGATTCATCTGAGAAAACTACGTTTTCCCAATTGAGACCCACATTCGCCTGTGCAAACGCGAGACGGTAAATTTTGTGGTCGTCTGAGAGTTTTTCCTTCACGGCAGCAACACGGCCACGTAACCCAGCATGACGAAGCCTTCGCAGAGCTGTATGCTTACTACCAGGAAAGAGAGAAGCTTCCCTTATCTGTCTAGACGTCCTTAGTGGGTCTAACCGGGCTTCGTTTACTAATCTAGCATCTTGGGCTTCGGTTGACAAATGCGGACGACCAGGAGATCGTAAATTACCAGTCTGACCTGTAGCACCATATTTCCGAATCCATTGCCTTCCTGTAGAGGCCGGGACACCTACTCGCCTGCTAGCTGCAGTTGCAGAACAACCTTCCAACTCCCATAAAGTAATTACTGCTGTACGTCTATCCATAGTTACCAATGTTCTGAGCTGTGAGAAGAAAGCAATAGGTAAAAGCTAGTACCTGACGTGTGATTGGTTACTTGCACGACACGCCTATTGTGGGGAACAGCGTTGCCAGATCTAGCATAATGATGCTAGATCTAGCATAATTTGCATGTCTCTAGCACCTAGCATATTGCTTTTAGCATCCTGCCCAAATCTAGCACAATTTCAGCAAGTTATCAAAAAGCCGTAAAACCTGGAGAAGTTGGTCGTGGGAAGAAAAAGAACGGCAGAAATGTATCCTCTTCCATTGATTAATACACTCGGTAAACCATACAGGCAGTCTTATTTTCCTAAGTAAGTTCGGAACGGCTTTGGGCTTTTTTTTTTGAGTGTGTGGCTCCACTCAGGGTTTTCTAATCCTTTAACTCCGAGGCATGGGCGGAGCTATGGGGGCCATTCTCCCCCCAACTTTTTGACAACTTCACCATCTTTACTTCTGACTTCATGATCATATTTATTCCTGAAATGACAGCTCCGAGACCGACCAAAAATCTGCCCCCTCCCCCAGCAGACGATTCCCAACTCCGCTTATGCTGCGAAGTAATTTTCTTTCAAAATATGTAAACAAAAACTTTGCATTCATTTATACGATATATACGCCATTGAGTTTGGCAACGACTGCAGTAATTTAGTTGAGTTAAAATTTTGGTGCGTGAAGTATTGAGTTCTATCCATGCATTCTTGTTCTCTGTGTATTTTAAGTTACGTTATGGTATCTCAACTTTGTTTTTTTTTAAACTCCTGAATTAGTAATTATGAGGATCTAGCATAATTTGACCGAATCTAGCATAAGTTCGATCAGGTTTTGGAATAATTCCGAGCTGTGAGTCTCGCAACGCTGATGGCGAACGACTTGGTCAACGACTCGCGAAAGAAATCTGAAAATGGTGCGCCGTAATAATAATAATAAAAACAGGAATATTAATACATACGAAAAGCTGTTTAAAGAATGAATTGTTATACTGACTTTACACGTATAAAAACATATACCATATACCAAACAGATTGAGCGATATGATTATAGCTGTTTTGAGACGAACACTTTCGAAGTCCAACTTCGGGTGTCTTAGGAAAACAGTAAACTAAAGCTGCTGGTTCGAACCTCCAAAGCCAACCTTAGTAATCGGGAAAAGATGTACAGATATGTTTTTCCTTCTGTTAAATATAATAAGACATGTTGAAATGGTATTAAGTGTAGAAAAAAGTAACATTGATTGAAATACTTAATGATACAATATTTCGAGACTATGTATTCACACTCTCGTTTCGTCATTGTGATTTCCATACGGAAAAGAGCATTTACGTATGAGCTCAGTTATATTTCAGAAGCAGCTTCCGAAAAGCGGTCATGTTAGCTCAGTGGTACACTACCGAGCGTTTAAATCGTGAGTTCGATACCCGTTCAGGTGAGATTCCTTTATGATATTCTACTTTCCTCAATGCATGAAAATTATGTAAAATAGTTACATTACAATTCATCAGTTGTATATATATTTTCATATCATCAGTTGTATAGGAAAGGGGGGCAAGAGTACGCAAATTTCAATTAAACTTATATATTTTGGTAAAAAATAGTTACAACGGAAAACTTTTACATGGAACACAAAACTTGTACTCTCCTTTACGAAATGTGAACTCAACTTTTATATACCTCTGTCCTTGGAGAAACTATAATGCATAAAATGAAAATATTCAAATTCGTACTCTTGCCCCTATATGTGGGGCAGGAGTACGAAATCAAAGAGGCAAGAGTACGCACCCAAAAGAGTATTAACAATTATCACAGATGAAGGTGCGTACTCCTTCATATGATGTGCATTGTTCATGCCACCATTCATGGCATCTTGTGCACTTGATCTAGTCTTCTATTGGTGGATCACTGTAGATGATATTGCAGACAGAACACTCGTACACTACTTCTTCATTGACCTGAGGAGTTACCTTCGGTTGTAGCTTTCTTGGTGCAAGTTGGTGTTTGCCTTTGCTCTTTGAAGGGCGCTGTTTCAGAAGTAAGTTCTGCTTGAAAGGAGAGGATGTCAGAATCTCTGATTGACCTCGAGAAGATCAAGATTTTTGGTTGTGGGCTTGGTGGCAGTCGGAGGAGGACTGACAACCACCAAAGGAGTGCATGATGTAGACGGTCTACATGGCCCCTGCTTACCTCCAGTGAAGATTCAGTTTTAATGGTTGGAGGTTTGGTAACAGATGAACGAGCAACCGGCAGAGGAGTGTTTGATATGGACAATCTGCATGAGCTCCTGCTTGCTTCTAGTGAGAATCCAGCGTTACTGGTTGAACGTTTGGTAACAGATGAATGAGAACGAGCAACTGGCTGAAGAGTATTAGAAGTGGACAGTCCACATGAGCTCTTGCTTGTTTCTAGTGAGGATCTAGCGTTACTGGTTGAAGATTTAGTAACAGACGAATGAGAACGAGCAACCGGCAGAAGAGCGTTTGAAGCGGACAGTCTGCATGAGCTCTTGCTTGCTTCTACTGAGAATCCAGTGTTACTGGTTTAAGGTTTGGTAACAGATGAATGAGAACGAGCAACCGGCAGAAGAGTGTTTGAAGTGGACAGTCCGCATGAGCTCTTGCTTGTTTCTAGTGAGGATCTAGCGTTACTGTTTAAAGGTTTGGTAACAGATGGAGGAGGACGAGCAACTGGCAAAGGAGTGCTTGATCAGGATGCGCCGCATGGGCCCCTTTTTACTTCCAGTGAATCATCATCAGTGATGAACGATTTTGGGCTCTATTCAGGTCTGATACTTGATTTGTTGCTTCAGGAAAGCTTCCATCTTCAGAGCTGGCTTCTACATTTAAGTCTACCACATCCACAATAGAGGGAAGAAAATCTTCTTCAGTGAACACATCTGGATTCAGTGGGACAACTCCAGATTCTTGAAGGCTGAATACCAATGGTTGCAGCTTTGTAGTAAGCCTCAGTAAACAAACTCGCAACTTGGAATTAGGCGTGATGGATGATTCCTCATCCATTCATCATACACTGTTGAATACCAGGATTTCAGCGGGTCAAAAGCAGGAGCGATCTAATGGTTTCAAATTATGGTTGGTATGGGGTGGTAAACTCAATATCACTATCCCATTTTGCCTGCAGAAATCAATCGCCTCGATTGAAATGTGAGAGATCTGATTGTCAACAAGTAACAATACCGTTTTCGTAACCGAATTTGATCGCACATTTTGGTGTAAATAATATAACCATTCTAGGAAAAATTGTGAGTTGATGAACCAGAATCAGATATCATTCCCACAGACCCCGGCGGCGAGCCATCGAATAATTCTTGTTTCATTCGTTTCCTGGGAAATATCTGGGGAATAAAGGAACCAAATGCACTCACCAGGAAACAGCTGTTATGTTAACTCCAAAATCACTAGATACAGTTTCATTCACAACTGATTTTTAGTCGACTTTTGGAACTTTATGAGGAACTGTATTTTTGCCAGTTCCGTACGTGTTGTAGATATCCCGTAGAGAAAAACCGTTTTCTCTCACAAAATCTTTTAGACAATTAAAAAGCGTTCAACTTGTGGCTTGTTAAAACCACGAGCTCTCCCCAGACCAGGCTTTGAAGGCTGTCGCAAAACAAAAGTCATATGTCTACGACGGAAAGACTCTGTCCAATCTCTTCCTGTCATTCGATTCGCATGGCTAAAGGATATGAGGCAATTAGTTACGTTCAGCAAAATTGTACGCCATTCTTCTTAGATCTTTTAAAGTTAAGTCATAGAAGAATTGATCCAGTAATGTGATATATTCCACTAATTCGTTCTCCATTTCTTCAGTAAATAGGTCTACTGGCTTTATTGTGCCTAAAGACGTTGCAGATTCTCATTTAAAAAAAAAGAAAAGAAAAGTCCTTAATTCTCCTTATATCAGTAATGGGAATGCATAGGATACAAAAAAATCAGATATTATTTAGACCCTTTATAAAAATATATTTCCAAATTTGGCTTATTCCATCAGTTACAGAATGCTTGTCACCTACGAGGGTAACTTGAAAACTTCTCGACCTATCTTTGATGAAGCTACATATTGTCAAATGTTAGGTTAGGTTAGCTTCATATATCTTTATAGGATCCCATTCCAATCATTGGACTGATACCATCTTATGTAAGGAGTGGTATTTAAATATTTTATGTAAGGAGTGGTATTTAGAATAACAAATATCCCTCGTACATTAGAAAAAATCGGCATTCTTTAGAATTCTTAACGTTAGAGGCTACATATGGGAACCAGTATTCGTAAAGTTTGCCGTCACTCTCTATTACAACAGAATCTACATTCTTTTTGATTGTTAGATCTAAATCAAATTGGATTCTTTTTTCATAGAACAGAAGGGGCAAGAGTACACACGCGTACCCTTGCCCCGTCGGTATCTGCGTACCCTTGTCCCCTCACTAAACAGTTGACTTTCCCGTGATGTTGTACAGCCAACTGTTGCAAGAAAGTCAATGTACTCCATCCTGTCAAACAATGGATATGTTAGAAACTAACGCTTTATAGTACTTTGAAATCGTTATAAAATTGTGTAAGTTATTCATTAACTACTTATGTTCCAATATTATATCAAACTATTAGAAAAACATAAATAATTACCTAGATAGCTTGTAGTTTGCCGCAGCACACTCAAACTTGTTTAGGTTCTAGACGCCATTAACATCAAACTCCACGTGACGCATTATTGCCATACGTGAATATATTCACCTGATTTTAGGGAATCGTATCCTTACCCCCACGTACTCTTGCCCCCCTCTACTCTATATATGAGTTGAATATATATATTCATATCATCAGTTGTATATATCAGTTGAATATATATTCATATCATTTCACGACATAAGTAATTCTTATCTTTAAAATATAACATCTGAGGTATTCACAGAACGTCGGTGTGTTATGTGTGAATATTGAATACAAATTTAAAAAATCGTGTAATAGCAATAAATAAGTTATGTAATATATTTATTTGCAGCTACTTTCATCGCAGATAACTTCTCAATATTCGCATTACAGCATTTAGGTAGAGCATATCGAAAATCGGATCGTGGTTCAAGACAAAAAAACTAGCTAGCCCCAAACTGTCACGTAAGAAATTCACGAATCGCAAAAGTAAAGTGAAGAGATTGAGAGCGGTAATTCCTTAATCGCTCTCTCTCAACTCTCTCTTATCTGCATTTATACATATAAAAGTGTATGTATGTATGTTCCATCATAACTCATGTATGCCTAGAGCAGGGTTTCTCAACCTGGTTGTCGCGGCCCCTAGGGGATCGCGAAGATAGGCGGAAGAGATAAATATAGTTAGAATCTAATACCAGAAATTATTTTTAAATATTATTTTTAATTTTGTTCTGATAGGCATACTTTTATTTTTTATACACACTGTAAAGAACAATAAAAAATAAGTCTACTGAACATTTTCAAAGGGTGTAGAATTCGTGTTACTGTTCGGTTCAAAGTCTCTTGTCGTCGCGAATTCTGTGGAGAAATTTCAAGCTTAAAACATACAAAACGATAATCATGCCTGTTGTTCTGTATGGTTGCGAAACATGGTCGCTTACTCTGAGGGAAGAACATAGACTGAAAGTATTTGAGAACAAGATCATTAGACGAATATTCGGACCCAAGAGGAACGGGAATGGGGAATGGCGGAAACTTCATAAAGAGGAACTACATAATTTATACGGTTACCCAACATTGTTAGGGTCGTCAAGTCTAGGAGGCTTAGGTGGGCAGGTCAGGTAGCTAGAATGGAAGAAAGTAGAAACGCTTTGAAAGTCTTGACTGGAAGACCAAACGGAAAACGACCATTAGGAAGACCTAGGAGCAGATGGGAGGACAATATTAAGATGGATCTCGCTGAGATAAGAATACAAAGTAGAAACTGGATCCAATTGGCTAAGGATAGAAGTCAGTGTAGAGCTTTTGTGAACGCGGCATTGAACCTCTGGGTTCCATAGGCCATAGAGTTAGTTAGTTAGTAGAGTTGTTTAAAAATGAATTTAAATCAAAGAGGTATGATATAAAACTAATGAGAACTGTATATAGAAATACTAGAAAAATACACATGAAACAAAACCTGCACATTGAAATACAATTAAAATTAAAACCTAATGAGATACCTAAGGATGGTGTAATTTCACTAGAGCAGCAATGCCCGGTTCAATCTTCATGACGAATATTATCAAGCCATTTTCAACTGATAAGCGATTTCTTATCTTTGTTTTAATGTTTACCTTAAAAAAAACACTTTCGCACAAGTACGATATAGCAAATGGAATTATTACTTTTAAAGCAGCAATCACCAGACCAGGATATTCTTCTCTCCTCATCAGGCAGAACTTGTCCAAGTCTTCGTTACAGAAAACCAGTTGCAAAGACTTGTCGCATGATCATTCTATTATTTGGTCAAGAAGTTGTGGGCTTAGATCGGATACGTTAATGGCCTCTTCAATGAAGGAGTTTAACATCCATCTTGAACCAGCACCTTCGTCGTTGGGAATATAGATATTACAGTTACTGTATCCACTGTCAGTGCCGGGCGCCGAAAAGAGGGGCCACACATTTTGGAGGAAGTGTGTTACTCAAGTTAGGAAAGTGCATGTGCACATGTGTAAAATAGAAGGAAAAACGTAATAAAATGTGCTCAAAATTAAGGAAAGGTAGGGTTTATTTTGAAATGTTATTGAGCTTCGTGCTAACCATGGTGGCGCTTCGTAGCTAGTCTGTCAACGTCACTCATATATACGGTTACATCGTACTATACTCTCGGCCCGGGCAATGATTTTCCATGGCACTGTTCACTGTAAACAAAAAAATGGATTCTACTATTATAGAAATAGGTATGTTAAAAATCCCACACAAGCTTATTATAAAACAAATTATAAAAGGGTCGCTGGCAAGAGCGTGTGATAAAAGGGGATCGTGATAGGAATTAGATTGAGAACCACTGGCCTAGAGTAATTTTAACCACATTTCTTACAGTTTCAAAAAGAGTGCTGTCGGGTTACCTATGGTGAATGGGAGGGGGATACATATAAAAGATTGCTAGAAAATGATCGATATTAGATTCATAGTTTTCGGGGTCGCTTAGATAAATAGTGAGACTTTCAATTTCGCTTAACTCCGATTAAGTTCTGATTAGTAGGGATGGGCACGAACGACTTTTCTTTGAAACTTGACTCGACTCGAAACAGACATCTTTGAGGTCTACTCTTGGACTCGGCGCGAAAAATATCTTCCAACTCGACTCGGATTAGAGTCAAGTCGAACCAAAACGAGCCAAATCCTGTGTGTAGTCCTACCTAGACAATAATTATTCTATTATCAATTATACTACTATTACTACAAATAATAATAATAATAATAATAATAATAATAATAATAATAATAATAATAATAATAATTATTATTATTATTATTATTATTATTATTATTATTATTATTATTATTATTATTATTATTATTATTATTATTATTATTATTACACCGTGTATAAACATGAACGATAGATGGTTAGTAAAGGAATACTAAAAGCTAGTTGACTGCCGACGTCGGTAGTCATGACGTCTACAAAGCAAAGACATCGTTCATTACCCTAAGCTGTAAGCGTCGGTGGACTACAGATGGTCAACTATTAACCTCTCGCCAGAAATTGGTGGCCTCGCAGCGACGATCCGTGATGGCCCAAGTTCCATTTTGAAAACTTTACTACCAGCGGCAGAGACGCGATGAAACGCCAACGAACCACAAAAGTACTCTTTCAAAATATGTTCAAATGCCTATATGTGTGATTTGTTTATATTTAGGTGAAACAAAAAAACACAAAACAAATACCCC
This sequence comes from Thermobia domestica, assembly GCF_964235325.1. Classification (NCBI taxonomy): domain Eukaryota; kingdom Metazoa; phylum Arthropoda; class Insecta; order Zygentoma; family Lepismatidae; genus Thermobia; species Thermobia domestica. The sequence goes on from NW_027657978.1 coordinate 8,428, forward strand.
GGGGTGGACGCGAACTATCAATATTACGATTACTAGGCACGTGTTCTTCTGACTTCCCCACGGAAACGATCATAAAAAGCTTGGTTGTTGAAGGATAAATCATTGACGTCTTAATTTAGCCAATCAGACAAACTCCTACATCTCGAGTTCTAGGAGGTCATACCGTGAACCGTTTCAGATTTATTGCTTTCTGGTGGAGTACTATCCATAAATTTGAACATAATAGCCGACATGCATCTTCGGTGCCTCTTATCTTTAGTACAATTTTAACCAGAGATGGTGTGGGTCAATGAAAATTTGATCCACGACCCACCATGACCCACTATGACCCACCACCCAAATGACCCATTGGCCCACTCTGACCCATCAATCATCGTGATCCACTCTGACCCACCACCAACTATGAACCACTCTGAACCATTGCGAGCAACTCCGACCCACCAAAACCCATCGACATCAACTCTGACCGATGACCCACGTCCTCCTCTCCATTGACTAAAGAGATTACACTTGTAATAAAACAAGACTGTGAAATTATCACTTATCGGAGTTTGAATTTCTACCGTCATTGGCTCAAGCACCTCTTTGTTACAATACTGGTGGGTCCGACCTTTACGATATATAATTGCAAAATGTTTCTCATCTTCCGAATTAAAATGAATTTAAATTTATCATATGTAATTATTTCTTTGTTGCCTTACAGACACATTTCAGTAGAAAATAGGGTGAAATTTAAAAGTTTCGAATCAAGGAAAAGTAGACCAACGTAAAAAAAAAAAAAAGAGAGAGAGAGAGAGAAACTAATTTTCTACATAATTAAGCATGCCGTGCTAATTGAAAATGCCCATGTAATTAAGTTTAGAATACAAATTTTATGGCCACTTTTCTCTAACTTTATGGCTTGATTGCCTTATGTTCGGAACGCTCCATATATTAAACACCAGCTTCAGCAATTATAAATAGAAAGCAGTGGGTATAAAATTCAAAAAGAACTTTAGTTTGCATTACTCATTTTTTTTTCTCAACTAATATCAATCGTTTTCGATTATTTTTACAAATCAACCCACTACCAATTTCCAATATATAGAAAATGCACCCCCGTCCCCCCGCTCATAAAAGACAATTTTAAAAAATGCCAGGGCATATTCTCTTTATTTTTAATAAAGAGTTATATGCTGAATTTCAGCTCTCAGTTGAACGGCTTGTGAGATACTAAATTTTTCGCAAAAATTCGGACTTCTACTCCCCCTAAGGATATGTATTATAATGAAAGTGACACGCGTATGATAACTTCCCAGTTGGGATTGGAGCCTGATTATATACCAAACGTCAATTCATTTGACTGCAATTTGACCGTGATGATTACGCAGACATAGTTACTTTCAATTTTTTATGATACATATCCTTATTTCATATGTTACAGATGATTCAAAAATATTTTTTCAAGCAGTTAGCTCCTCTTGAATCTCACAGGCTGCATCCCAAAATCCAACTCCTACTATCCTATGACAATCCAAAAGTGACTGAACTTTTTTTATTAGGAACAAATGACAAAAGAAAAATGGAGATCTTGAAAGTAAAATGTAGAAAAGCTCGGTGCCCCCAATAACTCCATATTTCTCCGCCCCTTCATTCCGAACTTAAAAATAAAACTTAATTCGAATATGGTTATTTAGTGAATTTATTACAGTTAAATTCCACTCACTACATGCTACAGCTACAACTATGTAAGAAAAAATAACAACTGTGAAACATGTTCTGAATTACTATTACATTTCTTACGCTATTATTAAACATATTAGAATAGTAAAAGAGGATTGTTCATGAAATAGTATATTTGCTCATGATTTTTAACTTTTTCATACGGAAAAAATTAAAATATTATTCAAGTTTTAAAATTTGCACTCTGCAAATATGTTGCCCTCTAGGCAATGGGACTAATGTGGACTAATGGGAAATGCTGCACTGTTAGCGGCGCTGAAAACTTACGATTCGATTCTAATATCGGTTGATTTCGATATCTTTATGTCGCTACGTAACCACCCTGGGTGCTAATGGGAGCTTAATTGGACTTGAATTGAAAGTAGAGCTATTCACCTAAGCGACCCTGAAACTATGGATTCAATAATAATATCGACCCGTTTCTAGCATTTTTGATATGTATCCCGACAGTACTCTTTTTCCAGACTGTAAGAAATATAGTTAAAATTGCTCTAGATATATCACAATTATGTTGAAACACACACATAAATCCACTTTTATATTCTGTATAAATAGAGAGAGAGAGTGAGCGAGCGAGCGAGCGAGAGAGGGAGACTCAAGTCATCACCACTTCCACATTGCAAAAACATATATCAGGAATTGAATTGAAAATCTATGTAAAGACTTTCTGCTGTGGCATGCTTCATAAGGACAATTCCAGTCTGCTCACGTGACCTTTGGGGTTCATGAATTTTTTTCCGAACGTTCCGACTTTGGATTCTCTGTTTATACCCTCTGTTTATGCATCGAATAACTTTTCAAGAACATAAATGACATTCTATATTATGAATGTTGAGATTTACTCTCTACATGACAAATAGCTGCAAATAAATTCACTACATGATTTATTTATTGCTATTGAACGAGTTTCTTAACTTGTATTTACATCCTCATATATAATACCGACCTACTGTGAAAATTATCTCAGATGTTATATTTTAAACATAATAATTACTATGTTCTGCAATTATTATGTTATATATAAACTACTTATGTATTTTAATGTAATTATTTTATATAATTTTTCATGCATTGCGGAAAATATAATTTAAAAAAAGTATTGACCCAGATGGGATTCGAACACACAATCTTATGATTTGAAATCCGACAGCTTACCAATGAGCTAACACAAGGACTTCTAGAACTAAGCTTCTAGCGATGTATAACGGATCTCAAGATAATTATGACATTCATATCCATTACAAACGCTGTTTCTGTTCTACTTTGACTTTTATTTTAGTACTCAGGCGATAATTACGTTCTATTTCTTAACTTTGAGCATTCTTTTACATATGGAAAGATTCTTTAACGTATTTCAATGTTCCATTACGTATAGAAAGCTAAATGACAAACAAGCATGTGCTCACATTAATAAAAGGTTTCGAAATATTGTATCGTTAAAGTATTTCAATCAATGTTGCTTTTTTAAACACTTGGTAACAAGTCTTATTATATTTGAAAGAAGAAAAACACATCTGCAAACTTTTTCCCGACAGCAAAGGCCTGGAGGTTCAAACCTGGCTTACTTTTTCCCGAAGATACCCGAAGCTAGACTTAGAAAATTTTTGCCTGAAAACACCAATAAAGAATGCGCTCAACCTTTTTGAGACAAGGTGTACCTGGACGTTATAAATTGATAACATTGTATGGCCCTAGCCACCTACGACATAAGCTTTTCGTAACCTTCTCTGCAAGTGAATATTGGTTCACCAAGAGTTATATTAACAATTGATGAGCGATTCTATTCAGTATGGCTAAAGGAATGCTTGGAAGCTGAAGCAGAGTCTTGCTTTGCTGTTCCTTGGTTAATTACATATTTAATAAAAAATGAAAGAACGGAATTGTCCTAAATGTCAGATGTTAACAATGCAAGGGTGAGGCCATTCAGTAGTACTAAGGGATACTTTCAAAGTTGAAGCAGATTCTTGCTAATGGTTACTTACTGATATTTCTAAGGATAACATGAAAGAAAGGAATTGACAATAACTGCCTGACATTTGCAGTTGAAAATTAATTCCATTCAATAGGGTGATAGGAGTGTTTCGAAGAAAATGTTAACTCTTGCTGCTCCTTCGTTACTGGCTTTTTTTGAATTTAATGAGAGAACGGTATAGTCGTGCATTGTAATATTTTTATAATTGGAGAGTAGAGCACCGGGCGTTTCAAGAATTAAGCAGACTATTGTTTACCTTTAATTACTGACCTTTAATCTCAAAGTACGAATTTGTCGTACATTGTCAATTGTTTACATTTGAAAAGTGTGTTTATTTTAAAGGGCTAAATGACTGTTGGAAGTTGAAACCGATTTTGCAGATCGTTAGTTGAAGTCATATACAAGAATGAAATTAAAGAATGGTATTATCCTAAATTTTCATATACATACAACTGTAAAGGAGGTCAATTCAGTAGGGTCAGAGGAGTGTTTGAAGGCTAAAGTAGACTGTTGCTGTTAGAGAGTTAATTTCAAAATTACGAATAATGTGAGGAACGGAATATTGGTTAATTGTCGGACATTTAAAATTGGTAAGCGTGTCCTCTCAGTAAAACGAAATAAATGTTTTAAGGACAAAGTACGCAATTGTTAAACGTTATTTACTGGCATTTTTAAGATTAGGAAAATTAACGTAACTGTGGTAATTTGTTAGATATTTCCAACTGAAGATTGATTCCACCGTATAAAGAAGAAGGTTTTTTTGGAAATTGATACAGAGCAGTGATTTGAAGCTGGGACAGACTGTTGCCGACATCTAGTTAGATATTAATAATTAAAATGAAAGAATGTGTCTCGAAAATTGTGTGATAATTACAATTGAAAAGTGAGTCGACTTAGCAATGCGAAAGAAGCGTTTCGAAGAAAACCTCATTCTTGTTGATCGTTAGTTACTGACAAATTTAAGAATAAATCAAATAACAAAATTGTCTTAAAATTTAAGAAAATGACAATTGAAAAGTGGTTCTATGTAGTCGGTGTAAAAAAAAGTTCTCGTACTGCTTAGTTTGTAACATATTCAAGTAATAAGTGATAGAAGACATTATTGTAAATAACCTGACTCACAATTGAGTAGCAAGGTAATTGAGTAGCAAGGTAGAAAGGCAAATGAAATAACGGAATCGTCGCATATTATCAGATATTTACAATTGAAAAGTGAGCGAACTAAGCAGAGCGAAAGAAATATTTGTAAAGTGAATCAGAGCGTTACTGGTTTTACTCAATGATTTATTGCAGAATAAAATGAAAGAATCGACCTTTCTAATTTTTTTTCGGAAATTTATAATTGGTAACGGAATCCATTCATCAAAGAAAAAGGAGTTTTCGCAAGATCAAACAGGCTCTTGTTCATAGTTAGTTACTGACATTTTTAAAAATAAAAAGAAGAATTATTAAATTAACCAGGTATTTACAAATGTAAAAGCAATTCTAATATGTAGATCTAAAGGAGTTTGGAAACAGAAGAAATATGACTCTCACTGATTGTTATTTACTGACATTTTTAGGAACAAATATAAGGAACGGAATTGTAGTAAAATGTCAAATATTTACAATCTAAAAGCAAGACCTGTAGAGTGTAAGGTGTGGTTTGTTGATCTTTAATTTTATTCTTATGTCACCAAGTAACGATTTCCCATTGTCTCCTTCCACTTCCAAACTGTCCTTTTGTCCTACCGAACACACACGTTATTGAATTACAAATATCTGACATTTCTCGTCTATTCCATTTTTTAATGTTATTTTTGATTGTATCTACAATATACGATCAGTAAAAGTCTGTTTAACTTTTCGCTGTTTCATTTGTCATAAATATAATTCAGGAAAAAGAATTAAAGTAACTTTGGCTTCCAAACACTCCTTTGACCCTATTGAATTGATTCCTTGTTTAATGTTAAATCTGAGACAATTTTGGACAATTCCATTCTTTCCTTTTTCCTTAAGTATGTCTTTAATGAACGAATATAATCTCCTTTCAATTGTCAATATTATGAATTACTACATTTCCGTTCTTTCATTTATATCTTAAACATGCTGGAAACCAATGATCAGCATGGGTCAGCTTAAGCTATTACGCACTCCTTACGTCCTACTGTATTGACTCACATTTCAATTTTTAATATCTGACAATTTACGACAACTCCGTTCTTTCATTCTATTCTTGACCATGTCGTCAACTACAGATAAGCAAGAGGTTGTCATATCTTGCAAGCATTCCATTGGCCTTTGCGAATGGACCAACTTAACAATTATAAGTGACAATTTACGTCAAATCCGCTATTGTATTTCATTCTTAAATATTTCGACAACTAGACTCATTTTCAATAGTAATTATCTTACAATTTACGTCGATTCTATTATTTCATGTTATTCTAATACATTTCAGTAACTAACAAACATCAAGAGTCTCCTTTATTACCAAAACACACCTTTCGCCGTACTCAATGACTATTTCAATTGTTAATAACTGTTAAATTCCATGTGTTCCGTTCTCTCATTTTATTCTAAAATATGTCAGTTATTAACGGTCATCAACTGTCCCCTTTATATACCTAAACACTTTTCGCCCTAGTGAATGCACACGCTTTCGATTGTAAGTGACAGACAACTTACGACAATCCCGTTCTTTCACCTTATACTTAAAATGACACCATGTAATAAAATGAAAGTCTATTTCATCCTCCGAATTCTTCTTTTCCCTGCTGAATAGAACTTTTCAATTGTAAAAATGAAATAATGTACAAATCGAATATTTTATTTTATTCTTAAATAAGTCGGCATTCTCAGAATCCATTCATTAGCGCAATAGAAAAGTTTAGATAATGATGCACACAACTTCTGTCGTTATTTGATATCTGAGAATTCAATGAAATAACGGCTTTGTCGGAAATTCTTAGTTATTTAGAATGAAAAGTTGTTCTCCAGTAGGACAAAAGTAAATTTCGAAAGTAAATTTCGAAAGTAAATTTCGGACTCTCATTATTTTTCGTTACAGACATTTTTAAGTATAAAGTGAAACAAAGTAATTATCTTAGTTTGTCTCTCATGTATAATTGAATAGCGGGTTTTATTCAGTAGTGCGAAAAGTGTGTTCTAATGAGTAAATCAGACTTGATGGTGGTTAGTTACTGAACTATTATAGAATAAAATGAAATAATAGAATTTTCCTAAATTTCCAGATATATATAACTGAATAGCGAGTATATTCAGTAAGGAATAAGAAATGTTGGAAAGGTGAATCAAACTTTTGCTGGTTGTTGGGTAATTGGATATTTAAGTATAAATTAGAAAAACGGAATTGGCGTAAATTCTCAGATATTTACAGCTGAAAACAGTATATTCAGCGGTGCGAATGGAGTGATTGAGTGATAAGGCGTATGAAATAGACCGTCCTTAAAGTGTTACTGACATCTTTACAAGAAAGAACGAAATTGCCGTTAAGCATATGTCATTTACAATCGAAAAGAGAATCTATTCAGTAAGGTGAAAAAAGTGTTTTGAAGTTAGAATAGACTATTGTTACTGACACATTTTAGTAATTATGAAAACACGGAATCATCCTAAATTGCCAGATCTTTAAAATTGAAGTGTTATTCCAATATATAGGGCTTAACGAGTATTGGTAGATGAAGTGATTAGAGTCTTGTTAATCGGTAGTTATTGACATATTTAAGAATGTGATAAAGAACGGAATTTTCGTAGATTGTCAAATATTTTCAATCGAAACTGAGTCCATTCGATAGGGC
>NW_027657979.1:0-15914 GCF_964235325.1 Thermobia domestica
TTTATTTCTCTTTTTTAGTTTTTTCAAAATAAAACAGATTCGATTCCATTATATGTGGCTTTGACACACCATACTGTGCATAACGAATGATAAAAGAGGAATATGTTACTGTGCCATTCAGAAGTACATACAGGGCATTCGTTAATATATGCACTTTCTTCACATTTTGAAAACCAATTTATACTTTCTGTACTACAAAGCTGAATTTTGCATCACCCTGTATATTTTTTCCAAATCTCAACCAAATATGCTAACTAAATGTTCTACACATCATGATGGGAAAATAAATGCACAAATTACTACAAATTGCACTAAAAAATGAACGTAGTACCTGTTGCTTTTGAATAAATAGTTAACCCTCTCACGGCTGATGAGACCACGTGACACTCGTTGTAACTGGAAAATGTATGGCTTCAACCACTAACTTCTTCATTTTTTTAAAAACTCTCCTATTTGGTACATATATGTTGTTAGGCAACTATTCAACAATATAGCATATGTCATTCTACATATATATTATATTCTTATCCATTGTTACTATATACTACATACTATTCGCCATATCTCCCAAAGTTATTTACATATTTTGACGAAATAAAGCTCAAATTGAAGGGCAAACCCATCCATTTTGTACGGTTGCGTTACAGGTCCTTTGTCCTTGAAGAAACATTAAAATTCCTCTTATAACGTTTGTTTTTTTTTTTTTAGTTTTTTCAAAATAAAACAGATTCGATTCCATTATATGTGGCTTTGACACACCATACTATGGTTAACGAATGCTAAAAGAGGAATATGTTACTGTGCCATTCAGAAGTACATACAGGGCATTCGTTAATATATGCAATTTCTTCACATTTTGAAAACCAAGTTAAACTTTCTGTACTACAAAGCTGAATTTTGCATCACCCTGTATATTTTTTACAAATCTCAACCAAATATGCTAACTAAATGTTCTACACATCATCATGGGAAACTAATGCACAAATTACTATAAACTGCATTAAAAAATGAACGTAGTACCTGTTGCTTTAGAAGAAATATTTAACCCTCTCACGGCTGATGAGACCACGTGACACTCGTTGTAACTGGAAAATATATGGCTTCAACCACTAATTTCTTCATTTTTTTAAAAAAAACTCTCCTATTTGGTATATATGTTGTTAGGCAACTATTCAACAATATTTCATATGTCACTCTACATATATATTATATTGTTATCAATTGTTACTATATACTACATACTATTCGCCATATCTCCCAAACTTATTTACATATTTTGACGAAATAAAGCTAAAATTGAAGAGGAAACCCCTCCACTTTGTCCTGTTGCGATAAGGGTCCTTTGTCCTTGAAGAAACGTTAAAATTTCTCTTCTAACCTTTGTTTCTCTTTTTTAGTTTTTTCAAAATAAAACAGATTCGATTCCATTATATGTGGCTTTGACACACCATACTATGGTTAACGAATGCTAAAAGAGGAATATGTTACTGTGCCATTCAGAAGTACATACAGGGCATTCGTTAATATATGAAATTTCTTCACATTTTGAAAACCAAGTTAAACTTTCTGTACTACAAATCTGAATTTTGCATCACCCTGTATATTTTTTACAAATCTCAACCAAATATGCTAACTAAATGTTCTACACATCATCATGGGAAACTAATGCACAAATTACTACAAACTGCACTAAAAAATGAACGTAGTACCTGTTGCTTTAGAAGAAATATTTAACCCTCTCACGGCTGATGAGACCACGTGACACTCGTTGTAACTGGAAAATATATGGCTTCAACCACTAATTTCTTCATTTTTTTAAAAAACTCTCCTATTTGGTACATATATGTTGTTAGGCAACTATTCAACAATATAGTATATGTCATTCTACATATATATTATATTCTTATCCATTGTTACTATATACTACATACTATTCGCCATATCTCCCAAAGTTATTTACATATTTTGACGAAATAAAGCTCAAATTGAAGGGCAAACCCATCAATTTTGTACGGTTGCGTTACAGGTCCTTTGTCCTTGAAGAAACATTAAAATTCCTCTTATAACTTTTTTTTTTTTTTTTGGTTTTTTCAAAATAAAACAGATTCGATTCCATTATATGTGGCTTTGACACACCATACTGTGGTTAACGAATGCTAAAAGAGGAATATGTTACTGTGCCATTCAGAAGTACATACAGGGCATTCGTTAATATATGAAATTTCTTCACATTTTGAAAACCAAGTTAAACTTTCTGTACTACAAAGCTGAATTTTGCATCACCCTGTATATGTTTTACAAATCTCAACCAAATATGCTAACTAAATGTTCTACACATCATCATGGGAAACTAATGCACAAATTACTACAAACTGCACTAAAAAATGAACGTAGTACCTGTTGCTTTAGAAGAAATATTTAACCCTCTCACGGCTGATGAGACCACGTGTCACTCGTTGTAACTGGAAAATATATGGCTTCAACCAGTAATTTCATCAATTTTTTAAAAAAGACTCTCCTATTTGGTATATATGTTGTTAGCCAACTATTCAACAATATAGCATATGTCATTCTACATATATATTATATTGTTATCCATTGTTACTATATACTACATACTATTCGCCATATCTCCCAAACTTATTTACATATTTTGACGAAATAAAGCTCAAATTGAAGGGCAAGCCTCTCCACTTTGTCCTGTTGCGATAAGGGTCCTTTGTCCTTGAAGAAACGTTAAAATTTTCCTTATAACGTTTGTTTCTGTTTTTTAGTTTTTTCAAAATAAAACAGATTCGATTCCATTATATGTGGCTTTGACACACCATACTATGGTTAACGAATGATAAAAGAGGAATATGTTACTGTGCCATTCAGAAGTACATACAGGGCATTCGTTAATATATGCAATTTCTTCACATTTTGAAAACCAAGTTAAACTTTCTGTACTACAAATCTGAATTTTGCATCACCCTGTATATTTTTTCGAAATCTCAACCAAATATGCTAACTAAATGTTCTACACATCATGATGGGAAAATAAATGCACAAATTACTACAAACTGCACAAAAAAATGAACGTAGTACCTGTTGCTTTAGAAGAAATAGTGAACCCTATCTCGGCTGATGAGACCACGTGACACTCGTTGTAACTGAAAAATGTATGGCTTCAACCACTAATTTCTTCAATTTTTTAAAAAAATTCTCCTATTTGGTACATATATGTTGTTAGGCAACTATTCAACAATATAGCATATGTCATTCTACATATATATTATATTCTTATCCATTGTTACTATATACTACATACTATTCGCCATATCTCCCAAAGTTATTTACATATTTTGACGAAATAAAGCTCAAATTGAAGGGCAAACCCATCCATTTTGTACGGTTGCGTTACAGGTCCTTTGTTCTTGAAGAAACATTAAAACTCCTCTTATAACGTTTGTTTCTCTTTTTTAGTTTTTTCAAAATAAAACAGATTCGATTCCATTATATGTGGCTTTGACACACCATACTATGGTTAACGAATGATAAAAGAGGAATATGTTATTGTGCCATTCAGAAGTACATACAGGGCATTCGTTAATATATGCAATTTCTTCTCATTTTGAAAACCAAGTTAAAATTTCTGTATTACAAATCTGAATTTTGCATCACCCTGTATATTTTTTACAAATCTCAACCAAATATGCTAACTAAATGTTCTACACATCATCATGGGAAACTAATGCACAAATTACTACAAACTGCACTAAAAAATGAACGTAGTACCTGTTTCTTTAGAAGAAATAGTTAACCCTCTCACGGCTGATGAGACCACGTGACACTCGTTGTAACTGGAAAATATATGGCTTCAACCACTAATTTCTTCATTTTTTTTAAAAACTCTCCTATTTGGTACATATATGTTGTTAGGCAACTATTCAACAATATAGCATATGTCATTCTACATATATATTATATTCTTATCCATTGTTACTATATACTACATACTATTCGCCATATCTCCCAAAGTTATTTACATATTTTGACGAAATAAAGCTAAAATTGAAGAGGAAACCCCTCCATTTTGTCCTGTTGCTATAAGGGTCGTTTGCCCTTGAAGAAACATTAAAATTCCTCTTATAACGTTTATTTCTCTTTTTTAGTTTTTTCAAAATAAAACAGATTCGATTCCATTATATGTGGCTTTGACACACCATACTGTGCTTAACGAATGATAAAAGAGGAATATGTTACTGTGCCATTCAGAAGTACATACAGGGCATTCGTTAATATATGCACTTTCTTCACATTTTGAAAACCAATTTATACTTTCTGTACTACAAAGCTGAATTTTGCATCACCGTGTATATTTTTTCCAAATCTCAACCAAATATGCTAACTAAATGTTCTACACATCATGATGGGAAAATAAATGCACAAATTACTACAAATTGCACTAAAAAATGAACGTAGTACCTGTTGCTTTAGAAGAAATAGTTAACCCTCTCACGGCTGATGAGACCACGTGACACTCGTTGTAACTGGAAAATGTATGGCTTCAACCACTAACTTCTTCATTTTTTTAAAACTCTCCTATTTGGTACATATATGTTGTTAGGCAACTATTCAACAATATAGCATATGTCATTCTACATATATATTATATTCTTATCCATTGTTACTATATACTACATACTATTCGCCATATCTCCCAAAGTTATTTACATATTTTGACGAAATAAAGCTCAAATTGAAGGGCAAACCCATCCATTTTGTACGGTTGCGTTACAGGTCCTTTGTCCTTGAAGAAACATTAAAATTCCTCTTATAACGTTTGTTTTTTTTTTTAGTTTTTTCAAAATAAAACAGATTCGATTCCATTATATGTGGCTTTGACACACCATACTATGGTTAACGAATGCTAAAAGAGGAATATGTTACTGTGCCATTCAGAAGTACATACAGGGCATTCGTTAATATATGCAATTTCTTCACATTTTGAAAACCAAGTTAAACTTTCTGTACTACAAAGCTGAATTTTGCATCACCCTGTATATTTTTTCCAAATCTCAACCAAATATGCTAACTAAATGTTCTACACATCATGATGGGAAAATAAATGCACAAATTACTACAAATTGCACTAAAAAATGAACGTAGTACCTGTTGCTTTTGAATAAATAGTTAACCCTCTCACGGCTGATGAGACCACGTGACACTCGTTGTAACTGGAAAATGTATGGCTTCAACCACTAACTTCTTCATTTTTTTTAAAAACTCTCCTATTTGGTACATATATGTTGTTAGGCAACTATTCAACAATATAGCATATGTCATTCTACATATATATTATATTCTTATCCATTGTTACTATATACTACATACTATTCGCCATATCTCCCAAAGTTATTTACATATTTTGACGAAATAAAGCTAAAATTGAAGGGCAAACCCATCCATTTTGTACGGTTGCGTTACAGGTCCTTTGTCCTTGAAGAAACATTAAAATTCCTCTTATAACGTTTGTTTTTTTTTTTTTAGTTTTTTCAAAATAAAACAGATTCGATTCCATTATATGTGGCTTTGACACACCATACTATGGTTAACGAATGCTAAAAGAGGAATATGTTACTGTGCCATTCAGAAGTACATACAGGGCATTCGTTAATATATGCAATTTCTTCACATTTTGAAAACCAAGTTAAACTTTCTGTACTACAAAGCTGAATTTTGCATCACCCTGTATATTTTTTACAAATCTCAACCAAATATGCTAACTAAATGTTCTACACATCATCATGGGAAACTAATGCACAAATTACTACAAACTGCATTAAAAAATGAACGTAGTACCTGTTGCTTTAGAAGAAATATTTAACCCTCTCACGGCTGATGAGACCACGTGACACTCGTTGTAACTGGAAAATATATGGCTTCAACCACTAATTTCTTCATTTTTTTAAAAAAAACTCTCCTATTTGGTATATATGTTGTTAGGCAACTATTCAACAATATATCATATGTCACTCTACATATATATTATATTGTTATCAATTGTTACTATATACTACATACTATTCGCCATATCTCCCAAACTTATTTACATATTTTGACGAAATAAAGCTAAAATTGAAGAGGAAACCCCTCCACTTTGTCCTGTTGCGATAAGGGTCCTTTGTCCTTGAAGAAACGTTAAAATTTCTCTTCTAACCTTTGTTTCTCTTTTTTAGTTTTTTCAAAATAAAACAGATTCGATTCCATTATATGTGGCTTTGACACACCATACTATGGTTAACGAATGCTAAAAGAGGAATATGTTACTGTGCCATTCAGAAGTACATACAGGGCATTCGTTAATATATGCAATTTCTTCACATTTTGAAAACCAAGTTAAACTTTCTGTACTACAAATCTGAATTTTGCATCACCCTGTATATTTTTTACAAATCTCAACCAAATATGCTAACTAAATGTTCTACACATCATCATGGGAAACTAATGCACAAATTACTACAAACTGCACTAAAAAATGAACGTAGTACCTGTTGCTTTAGAAGAAATATTTAACCCTCTCACGGCTGATGAGACCACGTGACACTCGTTGTAACTGGAAAATATATGGCTTCAACCACTAATTTCTTCATTTTTTTAAAAAACTCTCCTATTTGGTACATATATGTTGTTAGGCAACTATTCAACAATATAGTATATGTCATTCTACATATATATTATATTCTTATCCATTGTTACTATATACTACATACTATTCGCCATATCTCCCAAAGTTATTTACATATTTTGACGAAATAAAGCTCAAATTGAAGGGCAAACCCATCAATTTTGTACGGTTGCGTTACAGGTCCTTTGTCCTTGAAGAAACATTAAAATTCCTCTTATAACTTTTTTTTTTTTTTTGGTTTTTTCAAAATAAAACAGATTCGATTCCATTATATGTGGCTTTGACACACCATACTGTGGTTAACGAATGCTAAAAGAGGAATATGTTACTGTGCCATTCAGAAGTACATACAGGGCATTCGTTAATATATGAAATTTCTTCACATTTTGAAAACCAAGTTAAACTTTCTGTACTACAAAGCTGAATTTTGCATCACCCTGTATATGTTTTACAAATCTCAACCAAATATGCTAACTAAATGTTCTACACATCATCATGGGAAACTAATGCACAAATTACTACAAACTGCACTAAAAAATGAACGTAGTACCTGTTGCTTTAGAAGAAATATTTAACCCTCTCACGGCTGATGAGACCACGTGTCACTCGTTGTAACTGGAAAATATATGGCTTCAACCAGTAATTTCATCAATTTTTTAAAAAAGACTCTCCTATTTGGTATATATGTTGTTAGCCAACTATTCAACAATATAGCATATGTCATTCTACATATATATTATATTGTTATCCATTGTTACTATATACTACATACTATTCGCCATATCTCCCAAACTTATTTACATATTTTGACGAAATAAAGCTCAAATTGAAGGGCAAGCCTCTCCACTTTGTCCTGTTGCGATAAGGGTCCTTTGTCCTTGAAGAAACGTTAAAATTTTCCTTATAACGTTTGTTTCTGTTTTTTAGTTTTTTCAAAATAAAACAGATTCGATTCCATTATATGTGGCTTTGACACACCATACTATGGTTAACGAATGATAAAAGAGGAATATGTTACTGTGCCATTCAGAAGTACATACAGGGCATTCGTTAATATATGCAATTTCTTCACATTTTGAAAACCAAGTTAAACTTTCTGTACTACAAATCTGAATTTTGCATCACCCTGTATATTTTTTCGAAATCTCAACCAAATATGCTAACTAAATGTTCTACACATCATGATGGGAAAATAAATGCACAAATTACTACAAACTGCACAAAAAAATGAACGTAGTACCTGTTGCTTTAGAAGAAATAGTGAACCCTATCTCGGCTGATGAGACCACGTGACACTCGTTGTAACTGAAAAATGTATGGCTTCAACCACTAATTTCTTCAATTTTTTAAAAAAATTCTCCTATTTGGTACATATATGTTGTTAGGCAACTATTCAACAATATAGCATATGTCATTCTACATATATATTATATTCTTATCCATTGTTACTATATACTACATACTATTCGCCATATCTCCCAAAGTTATTTACATATTTTGACGAAATAAAGCTCAAATTGAAGGGCAAACCCATCCATTTTGTACGGTTGCGTTACAGGTCCTTTGTTCTTGAAGAAACATTAAAACTCCTCTTATAACGTTTGTTTCTCTTTTTTAGTTTTTTCAAAATAAAACAGATTCGATTCCATTATATGTGGCTTTGACACACCATACTATGGTTAACGAATGATAAAAGAGGAATATGTTATTGTGCCATTCAGAAGTACATACAGGGCATTCGTTAATATATGCAATTTCTTCTCATTTTGAAAACCAAGTTAAAATTTCTGTATTACAAATCTGAATTTTGCATCACCCTGTATATTTTTTACAAATCTCAACCAAATATGCTAACTAAATGTTCTACACATCATCATGGGAAACTAATGCACAAATTACTACAAACTGCACTAAAAAATGAACGTAGTACCTGTTTCTTTAGAAGAAATAGTTAACCCTCTCACGGCTGATGAGACCACGTGACACTCGTTGTAACTGGAAAATATATGGCTTCAACCACTAATTTCTTCATTTTTTTTAAAAACTCTCCTATTTGGTACATATATGTTGTTAGGCAACTATTCAACAATATAGCATATGTCATTCTACATATATATTATATTCTTATCCATTGTTACTATATACTACATACTATTCGCCATATCTCCCAAAGTTATTTACATATTTTGACGAAATAAAGCTAAAATTGAAGAGGAAACCCCTCCATTTTGTCCTGTTGCTATAAGGGTCGTTTGCCCTTGAAGAAACATTAAAATTCCTCTTATAACGTTTATTTCTCTTTTTTAGTTTTTTCAAAATAAAACAGATTCGATTCCATTATATGTGGCTTTGACACACCATACTGTGCTTAACGAATGATAAAAGAGGAATATGTTACTGTGCCATTCAGAAGTACATACAGGGCATTCGTTAATATATGCACTTTCTTCACATTTTGAAAACCAATTTATACTTTCTGTACTACAAAGCTGAATTTTGCATCACCGTGTATATTTTTTCCAAATCTCAACCAAATATGCTAACTAAATGTTCTACACATCATGATGGGAAAATAAATGCACAAATTACTACAAATTGCACTAAAAAATGAACGTAGTACCTGTTGCTTTAGAAGAAATAGTTAACCCTCTCACGGCTGATGAGACCACGTGACACTCGTTGTAACTGGAAAATGTATGGCTTCAACCACTAACTTCTTCATTTTTTTAAAACTCTCCTATTTGGTACATATATGTTGTTAGGCAACTATTCAACAATATAGCATATGTCATTCTACATATATATTATATTCTTATCCATTGTTACTATATACTACATACTATTCGCCATATCTCCCAAAGTTATTTACATATTTTGACGAAATAAAGCTCAAATTGAAGGGCAAACCCATCCATTTTGTACGGTTGCGTTACAGGTCCTTTGTCCTTGAAGAAACATTAAAATTCCTCTTATAACGTTTGTTTTTTTTTTTAGTTTTTTCAAAATAAAACAGATTCGATTCCATTATATGTGGCTTTGACACACCATACTATGGTTAACGAATGCTAAAAGAGGAATATGTTACTGTGCCATTCAGAAGTACATACAGGGCATTCGTTAATATATGCAATTTCTTCACATTTTGAAAACCAAGTTAAACTTTCTGTACTACAAAGCTGAATTTTGCATCACCCTGTATATTTTTTCCAAATCTCAACCAAATATGCTAACTAAATGTTCTACACATCATGATGGGAAAATAAATGCACAAATTACTACAAATTGCACTAAAAAATGAACGTAGTACCTGTTGCTTTTGAATAAATAGTTAACCCTCTCACGGCTGATGAGACCACGTGACACTCGTTGTAACTGGAAAATGTATGGCTTCAACCACTAACTTCTTCATTTTTTTAAAAACTCTCCTATTTGGTACATATATGTTGTTAGGCAACTATTCAACAATATAGCATATGTCATTCTACATATATATTATATTCTTATCCATTGTTACTATATACTACATACTATTCGCCATATCTCCCAAAGTTATTTACATATTTTGACGAAATAAAGCTAAAATTGAAGGGCAAACCCATCCATTTTGTACGGTTGCGTTACAGGTCCTTTGTCCTTGAAGAAACATTAAAATTCCTCTTATAACGTTTGTTTTTTTTTTTTTAGTTTTTTCAAAATAAAACAGATTCGATTCCATTATATGTGGCTTTGACACACCATACTATGGTTAACGAATGCTAAAAGAGGAATATGTTACTGTGCCATTCAGAAGTACATACAGGGCATTCGTTAATATATGCAATTTCTTCACATTTTGAAAACCAAGTTAAACTTTCTGTACTACAAAGCTGAATTTTGCATCACCCTGTATATTTTTTACAAATCTCAACCAAATATGCTAACTAAATGTTCTACACATCATCATGGGAAACTAATGCACAAATTACTACAAACTGCATTAAAAAATGAACGTAGTACCTGTTGCTTTAGAAGAAATATTTAACCCTCTCACGGCTGATGAGACCACGTGACACTCGTTGTAACTGGAAAATATATGGCTTCAACCACTAATTTCTTCATTTTTTTAAAAAAAACTCTCCTATTTGGTATATATGTTGTTAGGCAACTATTCAACAATATATCATATGTCACTCTACATATATATTATATTGTTATCAATTGTTACTATATACTACATACTATTCGCCATATCTCCCAAACTTATTTACATATTTTGACGAAATAAAGCTAAAATTGAAGAGGAAACCCCTCCACTTTGTCCTGTTGCGATAAGGGTCCTTTGTCCTTGAAGAAACGTTAAAATTTCTCTTCTAACCTTTGTTTCTCTTTTTTAGTTTTTTCAAAATAAAACAGATTCGATTCCATTATATGTGGCTTTGACACACCATACTATGGTTAACGAATGCTAAAAGAGGAATATGTTACTGTGCCATTCAGAAGTACATACAGGGCATTCGTTAATATATGCAATTTCTTCACATTTTGAAAACCAAGTTAAACTTTCTGTACTACAAATCTGAATTTTGCATCACCCTGTATATTTTTTACAAATCTCAACCAAATATGCTAACTAAATGTTCTACACATCATCATGGGAAACTAATGCACAAATTACTACAAACTGCACTAAAAAATGAACGTAGTACCTGTTGCTTTAGAAGAAATATTTAACCCTCTCACGGCTGATGAGACCACGTGACACTCGTTGTAACTGGAAAATATATGGCTTCAACCACTAATTTCTTCATTTTTTTAAAAAACTCTCCTATTTGGTACATATATGTTGTTAGGCAACTATTCAACAATATAGTATATGTCATTCTACATATATATTATATTCTTATCCATTGTTACTATATACTACATACTATTCGCCATATCTCCCAAAGTTATTTACATATTTTGACGAAATAAAGCTCAAATTGAAGGGCAAACCCATCAATTTTGTACGGTTGCGTTACAGGTCCTTTGTCCTTGAAGAAACATTAAAATTCCTCTTATAACTTTTTTTTTTTTTTTGGTTTTTTCAAAATAAAACAGATTCGATTCCATTATATGTGGCTTTGACACACCATACTGTGGTTAACGAATGCTAAAAGAGGAATATGTTACTGTGCCATTCAGAAGTACATACAGGGCATTCGTTAATATATGAAATTTCTTCACATTTTGAAAACCAAGTTAAACTTTCTGTACTACAAAGCTGAATTTTGCATCACCCTGTATATGTTTTACAAATCTCAACCAAATATGCTAACTAAATGTTCTACACATCATCATGGGAAACTAATGCACAAATTACTACAAACTGCACTAAAAAATGAACGTAGTACCTGTTGCTTTAGAAGAAATATTTAACCCTCTCACGGCTGATGAGACCACGTGTCACTCGTTGTAACTGGAAAATATATGGCTTCAACCAGTAATTTCATCAATTTTTTAAAAAAGACTCTCCTATTTGGTATATATGTTGTTAGCCAACTATTCAACAATATAGCATATGTCATTCTACATATATATTATATTGTTATCCATTGTTACTATATACTACATACTATTCGCCATATCTCCCAAACTTATTTACATATTTTGACGAAATAAAGCTCAAATTGAAGGGCAAGCCTCTCCACTTTGTCCTGTTGCGATAAGGGTCCTTTGTCCTTGAAGAAACGTTAAAATTTTCCTTATAACGTTTGTTTCTGTTTTTTAGTTTTTTCAAAATAAAACAGATTCGATTCCATTATATGTGGCTTTGACACACCATACTATGGTTAACGAATGATAAAAGAGGAATATGTTACTGTGCCATTCAGAAGTACATACAGGGCATTCGTTAATATATGCAATTTCTTCACATTTTGAAAACCAAGTTAAACTTTCTGTACTACAAATCTGAATTTTGCATCACCCTGTATATTTTTTCGAAATCTCAACCAAATATGCTAACTAAATGTTCTACACATCATGATGGGAAAATAAATGCACAAATTACTACAAACTGCACAAAAAAATGAACGTAGTACCTGTTGCTTTAGAAGAAATAGTGAACCCTATCTCGGCTGATGAGACCACGTGACACTCGTTGTAACTGAAAAATGTATGGCTTCAACCACTAATTTCTTCAATTTTTTAAAAAAATTCTCCTATTTGGTACATATATGTTGTTAGGCAACTATTCAACAATATAGCATATGTCATTCTACATATATATTATATTCTTATCCATTGTTACTATATACTACATACTATTCGCCATATCTCCCAAAGTTATTTACATATTTTGACGAAATAAAGCTCAAATTGAAGGGCAAACCCATCCATTTTGTACGGTTGCGTTACAGGTCCTTTGTTCTTGAAGAAACATTAAAACTCCTCTTATAACGTTTGTTTCTCTTTTTTAGTTTTTTCAAAATAAAACAGATTCGATTCCATTATATGTGGCTTTGACACACCATACTATGGTTAACGAATGATAAAAGAGGAATATGTTATTGTGCCATTCAGAAGTACATACAGGGCATTCGTTAATATATGCAATTTCTTCTCATTTTGAAAACCAAGTTAAAATTTCTGTATTACAAATCTGAATTTTGCATCACCCTGTATATTTTTTACAAATCTCAACCAAATATGCTAACTAAATGTTCTACACATCATCATGGGAAACTAATGCACAAATTACTACAAACTGCACTAAAAAATGAACGTAGTACCTGTTTCTTTAGAAGAAATAGTTAACCCTCTCACGGCTGATGAGACCACGTGACACTCGTTGTAACTGGAAAATATATGGCTTCAACCACTAATTTCTTCATTTTTTTTAAAACTCTCCTATTTGGTACATATATGTTGTTAGGCAACTATTCAACAATATAGCATATGTCATTCTACATATATATTATATTCTTATCCATTGTTACTATATACTACATACTATTCGCCATATCTCCCAAAGTTATTTACATATTTTGACGAAATAAAGCTAAAATTGAAGAGGAAACCCCTCCATTTTGTCCTGTTGCTATAAGGGTCGTTTGCCCTTGAAGAAACATTAAAATTCCTCTTATAACGTTTATTTCTCTTTTTTAGTTTTTTCAAAATAAAACAGATTCGATTCCATTATATGTGGCTTTGACACACCATACTGTGCTTAACGAATGATAAAAGAGGAATATGTTACTGTGCCATTCAGAAGTACATACAGGGCATTCGTTAATATATGCACTTTCTTCACATTTTGAAAACCAATTTATACTTTCTGTACTACAAAGCTGAATTTTGCATCACCGTGTATATTTTTTCCAAATCTCAACCAAATATGCTAACTAAATGTTCTACACATCATGATGGGAAAATAAATGCACAAATTACTACAAATTGCACTAAAAAATGAACGTAGTACCTGTTGCTTTAGACGAAATAGTTAACCCTCTCACGGCTGATGAGACCACGTGACACTCGTTGTAACTGGAAAATGTATGGCTTCAACCACTAACTTCTTCATTTTTTTAAAACTCTCCTATTTGGTACATATATGTTGTTAGGCAACTATTCAACAATATAGCATATGTCATTCTACATATATATTATATTCTTATCCATTGTTACTATATACTACATACTATTCGCCATATCTCCCAAAGTTATTTACATATTTTGACGAAATAAAGCTCAAATTGAAGGGCAAACCCATCCATTTTGTACGGTTGCGTTACAGGTCCTTTGTCCTTGAAGAAACATTAAAATTCCTCTTATAACGTTTGTTTTTTTTTTTAGTTTTTTCAAAATAAAACAGATTCGATTCCATTATATGTGGCTTTGACACACCATACTATGGTTAACGAATGCTAAAAGAGGAATATGTTACTGTGCCATTCAGAAGTACATACAGGGCATTCGTTAATATATGCAATTTCTTCACATTTTGAAAACCAAGTTAAACTTTCTGTACTACAAAGCTGAATTTTGCATCACCCTGTATATTTTTTACAAATCTCAACCAAATATGCTAACTAAATGTTCTACACATCATCATGGGAAACTAATGCACAAATTACTACAAACTGCATTAAAAAATGAACGTAGTACCTGTTGCTTTAGAAGAAATATTTAACCCTCTCACGGCTGATGAGACCACGTGACACTCGTTGTAGCTGGAAAATATATGGCTTCAACCACTAATTTCTTCATTTTTTTAAAAAAAACTCTCCTATTTGGTATATATGTTGTTAGGCAACTATTCAACAATATATCATATGTCACTCTACATATATATTATATTGTTATCAATTGTTACTATATACTACATACTATTCGCCATATCTCCCAAACTTATTTACATATTTTGACGAAATAAAGCTAAAATTGAAGAGGAAACCCCTCCACTTTGTCCTGTTGCGATAAGGGTCCTTTGTCCTTGAAGAAACGTTAAAATTTCTCTTCTAACCTTTGTTTCTCTTTTTTAGTTTTTTCAAAATAAAACAGATTCGATTCCATTATATGTGGCTTTGACACACCATACTATGGTTAACGAATGCTAAAAGAGGAATATGTTACTGTGCCATTCAGAAGTACATACAGGGCATTCGTTAATATATGCAATTTCTTCACATTTTGAAAACCAAGTTAAACTTTCTGTACTACAAAGCTGAATTTTGCATCACCCTGTATATTTTTTACAAATCTCAACCAAATATGCTAACTAAATGTTCTACACATCATCATGGGAAACTAATGCACAAATTACTACAAACTGCACTAAAAAATGAACGTAGTACCTGTTGCTTTAGAAGAAATATTTAACCCTCTCACGGCTGATGAGACCACGTGACACTCGTTGTAACTGGAAAATATATGGCTTCAACCACTAATTTCTTCATTTTTTTAAAAAACTCTCCTATTTGGTACATATATGTTGTTAGGCAACTATTCAACAATATAGTATATGTCATTCTACATATATATTATATTCTTATCCATTGTTACTATATACTACATACTATTCGCCATATCTCCCAAAGTTATTTACATATTTTGACGAAATAAAGCTCAAATTGAAGGGCAAACCCATCAATTTTGTACGGTTGCGTTACAGGTCCTTTGTCCTTGAAGAAACATTAAAATTCCTCTTATAACTTTTTTTTTTTTTTGGTTTTTTCAAAATAAAACAGATTCGATTCCATTATATGTGGCTTTGACACACCAT
>NW_027657980.1:0-15889 GCF_964235325.1 Thermobia domestica
ATTCGCACCCATGATTCCAAAACTGTAATAACTCATCCAAAGTGTCATGTGTTCCCCCATAGCGAACGAAAGCTGACACAGTATAACTATTGCCCTTAGTTTTCATGGCAAAAAAGGTAGCTGATTGGAAAAGAGAACTGTGTGCAGTTAAACGAGTAACCAACGACAAAAAATCTTAATATCTACCTTAATATCGCTTAATATAAGCGATAAATGCTTAACAAATTCTACCATATACCATTTGTTATAGCGACTATTAAACAAATATCTATCCATCAAATAATTGTCTACCACATCGTTATAGTGGGCATTGTACTCAACAAAACATGGCTGTAAACCATTATCCAACCGAAAATATCTAACTGTAGACCTAGAATAAGCGGGGCGACCATTACGTTGTACCACAGGGAAATGAAAAACTTCGGCCATTGTAAAATAATACCAAACAATTTGTACTTATACTCTAAAATTCAAAACAGTAATGCACACAACCAAGTATGTGTTAAAGATTTTAGTCGTTAATACAAAAGTAAAGAAGCCAACAAATTTCTGCTTGGTACAAAACTAAATATTCTATACCTTCATTTATTTGAATGTTTTTTCTCGGTGGTACTAAATAGTACAAAACACTTAGTTTGTAACAATGGTACAAAACTAAATTCCTTCACTTTTCCCAGCTGGTACAAAAGAAAATATTCAATTCAAATTGTATTAATTCTTCACTTTTTTGCCCCCAAAAAACTAAATTCCGTACATATGCCACTCAAATTCATTTATTCTTCCCTTTGACCTCTAAAATAATAATATTAATGATTTAAAATTTAATTTTCCATTTTTTCACACACTCTCTCCTTATCTCTAATTAATTAAAAACTATCGTTTCTACTAATACTGTATTTACCCATATGGAACTGTCTCAAAATTATCTGTTCGTTTTCTTTTACTAGATGTAACCTGATAAATTCTAAGATGTGGATAAAGTTAACAGATGCTAATTGGGGTAGCCGGATAAAACAGAAGATCGAGAGAATCAATTTTCTATCCAGCAGAAATGTTATTTAAAGCAGGGGAATACAAATATTAATCTTGCTACTCTTGGTCTAAAATGCAAGCCGAAGACCGTAGAAGAAAGAATTTGGTTTCTAATTTCTGGAGTGGGGCTTGTTTGTTGTATAAAAGTATACTCCAATATGGATTTTGTTTTCTAAAGCATAACGGGTTTTACTGAATCGACGCCCTATTAGTGGGTTTCTAATTGTTGGCTAGAATACGAGTTTAAAATAATGCTTGGTCCTCTCAATAAGCATAACGAGAGTGTAGTATTTTTTTGCCATAGTGGTTAAATCCGTATGTATTCGAAAATGAAAGTCGCAATTCGTTTCTTTCGTTTTACTAATTGATCTACTCGCAGCAGGATTAGTTAAAATGAACCTCCTTCTGATTGATACACAAATAGACCACTCAAATTTGTTCCTTCGTTACAAAGGCACATAAATTCTAAGCTAGTTAAAATGGTTTCTCTTTGCTTTTTCTTCGTTTATTTATAGAGCACAAAAAGTAGCCGGAAAATCTGAATAGGTTTCTTTATTTGAGTAATACAAAAGATAAAATGGTCTTTCTAAAAAAGCCAAAAAATTTTCTGCTTAGTACAAAACTGAATGGGTCATACAGATTTATACCTTTGTATATTTGAGTACTACAAAATTAAATAAAATGGCCCTTCTCCGTTTTCTTCTGTAGAACACCCAAATGTATTCCTTCGTTTATTTTAGTAGTACAAAATGTACATAAATACTGAGCTTTTTAAATTTTACTTTCTTCGCTTTTTTAGTGCAAATTTTATTCATTCTTCATTTTTTCTGCTTAGTACAAAACTGAATAGGTCACCGAAATTTATTCCTCCTTCGGTTTCTTTTTTGTCGTTTTACAAAAATTATGTATGCCACTCAAATTTGCGCAACTTTTTTGTTGGTACATAAGAAAATAGTCCATCCAAATTTTATTCGTTCTTCACTTGTTTTTCTTATTTGGCTTGGTACAAAACTAAATATTCTACCCAAATTTATTCCTTCATTTATTTGATTAGTACAAAATGTTAGTTCTTTCCTTTTTCTGCTTGCTACTAAACTAAATAGGCCACACAAATTTATCTCTTAGTTTGTTTAAATAGTACAACATGGTCTAGAAATTCTGAGCTAGTTTAAATGGTATTTCTTCGCTTTTTGTGGTTATTACAAATTTATTCCTTTGTTTATTTGTGTAGCTTTTTTCTGTTTGGTACAAATATTACAAAAAGGCATAAAAATCTAAGCCTGTTTAAATGGTTCTCGTTGGAACAAAAGGAAATAGGAATGGCAAAAAAGGTATAAAATGGTCCTTCTTCGCTTTTTTCGAATGAGTACAAAAATAAAATAGACCACCCAAATTTATTCCCTCGATTATTTGAATAGCACCAAAAGGTATAAAATGAACATTCTTTACCTTTGCAGGTAAGTAAAAATTTATTCCTTCGTTTATTTGAATAATGGCCCTTCACTTTTTCCAGTTGGTACATAAGGAAATAATCCAATTAAATTTTTCTGGTTCGTACAAAACTAAACACTCCATCCAAATTTGAGTATTACAAAGTGAAATGAAATTCTGAGTTAGTTAAAAAATGGTCCTTCTTGCTACAAAATTGGAAAGCTCATTCAAGAGACCTTCAATTGTTTAAATAGTACAAAATAGCATTGAACTTCTGAGCCAGTTAAATTTATCCGATTGTTTGTTTATTTAAATAGTACAAAATGATTTAAAATACGCAGCTATTTCTCGTTGGTGCAAAATTGAATAGGTCACTCAAATAACCAGGTCTCGATTGTGTAATCGGTAGCATCATGGGCTCATGTTCACGGGGTCCTCAGATCGATTCCCCCTGAAGGCATATATTTTATTCTTTTTCCAACAATAGAACTATCCAGTCATTCGAAAAAAGGAAATTATGTAGAAACACAACATTTCACTTTTGTAATCACATTATCGCGAAGAAATATGATCATTTCTTGCAGTTCAAACCGTAGACAATAAGTTAGCGAATAATGTTTTGCGGACTTTTTTAAATCAATGTCCAGTGTGTTGTCGTCGGCAGAGCTCTACACTGTAGACCTTAAAGTCGCAAGTTTCTGAAGAAAACAGTGACCATTTACTATTATTATTATTATTATTATTATTATTATTATTATTATTATTATTATTATTATTATTATTAGAATGACAAAAGAAGGAAAGAAAGACACATTGATAGGAAGAGAAGAGATATATTTTATGTCATATTCTTTTTAGGTTTACACATGAATGTAATAATATTGTTCCATTTATAGATTGACAGATAGAATTATTATTTTATGAGAACAAAAAATGGAGTATAAATATGTGTTAGTTGGTAGTATTAATGAATTTTGTTTCGCCCTTCTTCTAGATATGTTGAGTTTAATGTTCCTTTAAGCAGCAAGGCTATAGGAGATGGGGCCTACTGATTAACGTGGAATCCGAAACACATGAGCTCCTCCCGGGTCGTTTGCTAGATAGGTAGGTGAGGTGACACCTTGAATAGAATCTTTCTTGTGACTAGAGTTATAAGTTCGATCACTATTTGTAATTTGTGTTATTCCTTTAATGCTTTATCAACGTTGCATGTAGCGTTGAAGCTAATAATAACTTGTTAGCGAAATCACGTGTAAAATTTGAAGAACGAGTTAGTTATGTAAATTCGCACACAGATTGAGGTAACGAAGCCAGAGTAATGTGCGTATGTCTCTTGAACAAAGAAATAGTTTCTCTCCTCTGGCCATCCTCCCCCGGAGAGTATTGGACAGCAAGGTGGTCTGAAGATCTTCTAATCAACGGAAGGATTCCCGCGCACGCAGAACCATTTTTATTTCTTCAGCACAAGTAAAAAAAGGATAAAACAAACGAATCGAGACGCATGAAGTTTAGAGCTAATAAGTAAGACTGAACCAAAGGTATGGGTCATTACTTGATATGTTTAAAAAATATATAAAATGGAGGAAAGTTGTTTTGTCTGTGTCTAGAAATGGAGTATAAATAAATAAGAGAAGAAACTACACTTCTGTCCAGAATTTCTTTTGCATGTCTTTCAAAGTTACATAAATAGAAATAACTCTCTTTCTTATGATGGAAAATTTTAAATGTCTTCTTAGAAATATGCAGAAAAAGAAAACCATATATATATATATATATATATATATATATATATATATATATATATATATATATATATATATATATATATATATATATATATATTTCTGTAAAATATCAAAAAATAAAGAAGTTATAATTAATAAAAGAAATCTCCGAAACTCATCGCACAATTCTAAGTTCCGTTTTCCTAAGCGTGGCAAACGAGCGGCGAAATTTACAGAGAGACAGGGAATTTTATGCTTTATTAGAAATAACACGTAAATCTTTCATAATGTTAGTTACTATACATATTGCACAGCTCTAATAATAATTGATATTAAACATTTTATAAGTAAACAAACAAATGAAAACAAATAAGCCACAAAATATACAAAAGGATCAGGCAGTTTTGGCATTGATTAAAATGCGTTCTAATATGAGTTTACTAACAAGTAGACCTCACCACTTTGCCGTTGCGTTAGCAAAAGGAAACAACTACTGTCTTAATGTAGGGTTGAATATAAGGCACTGACAAAAATTTTAGCTGCTAATGAGCACTAGAAATATGGGAAGACGAAATAGAAATATGAATGGGGGAAAGACATGTATAACAGAATTTGATAGTTGCAAGGCCGATTTTTTTCCGAAATAGATGGTGGAACAATAGTAATGACTTCAACTATGTAAATCGAGTTAGATTTACATAGTTGCTGCCCTTGAAACTTACAGCCCTATGTTGGTCCATTTGTAAATGCGGCCCTGTACGATATTCTGTTACGAGGAACATAGTCGGTTAATATATGTTATGCGAAAGTTTATTTTCTTTCTTTTTTTTTTTTCAAATGCTTCTTCTATCAAAATCAGTGAAATCCTTTAAATTTTTTTGTATCACATTTTTCGAAGTATCCTGGTTTAATGTATTCAACTTCGTTTGGGGGCAAAACACGATTATATCATTACCCAATTAAATTCAAATTTACGTAAGTACAACAGAAGTACTTGTTCTAAATAAATTAGGCGTACTTACTACTCCAGACAAATGATAAAATTCTCCTGGGCGATAATCTTTTTGTATCTTAAGCCTTACAAATAATACGTACATGAAATCAACATGAAGCCCATGAGAGGATCATTGTTACCAAATCAAACTTACAGTGATTGTTTTTATTATCAAACATAGACAAACTTATAAACGAACATTTCGGTATAGCATAGAAATATGTAGTAGTAAATTATTATTACTGTATATATAATAAACTAATAAAAATATACGATAGAAGCGTAACAGTTCAATTTTTGTTAATGAGCTTGGTAATAATAGTATTCCATTCCCTATCCAAATTTTCTTTCTCGGTGTTTAGAACTTTTTCCTAATGTAAAAAGCCTCAAAAACGTTTCGTCCAAACACTGATGTCGCACGATGGTGAATCTTAATATCCTACACAAAATGTTTGTTTTTTCTCAATGTTTGGACAACCCCAAAATAGATTCTTTGTCATTTCGTGACTCTCTTGGATGTTCCTTCAGTGTGGTGTAGATATTCATTTTGATCATACCAATGTAAGTGTCTAAGCACGAACAAGATAGCTCGTACATGCCGCTTTCAAAACTTTTATCAACGAAATAGATTTTAAACTCACTCAAAGATCTTTCAAAATTTTTAAGTTATGGTTTATTGCAATTTATCTTAGTCCATACGACAAGCTAGGAAGTAGCGGAAAGGAAACTTATTTATCTACTTGTTTATATTGTATTTTACTTCCACCAATTTTTGAATTTTGTATAATATTGAATACCCTTTTGTTGCCAACCTTCCATAGTGAGTCTATTGTACCCATTTCTAAAACCTAAGTCAGTTCTTAGTTCTTAGGTATTCAGTTTCGTCCTTGAAGTCACTAATGTATAAGCTCTGATGAACCTATTAATTCAGATGTTTGCTTTAAACCAAGGATATATCAATTTTGTGTGTATGTAGCAGCTACTAGTAATAGGTTTTCTGTAAATGTTTGCCCGGAGTTTATTGTATAGCCTATAGAAAGTAACATCCAAGGACCTGATCCAGTTATAGTTACCTAAATTAAGCTTAAATTTAATTTTAGAGTTTATTTGTTCCAATTGAGTCATTAGACATTTTAATTGGTCAGACTCGTAAATTATAAGCTTGCCATCAGCGTAACGAAAATATTTGATGTATCTTAATTCCGGTTTCTCAAGAATGCCTGAAGCAAAGTTATTGATTACTATATTTGTTAATAGTAGAGATAGTGGGCTTTCCATAGCTATACCATCTTTTTGTTCATAACAATTATCGTCGAGTTTATGATAATTATTAAGCAAGCATATCTCATTTACGAATTTTAGTGATTACGTAAATTTCAAGCTAATTGAAATTGTATAGACTCAAATATCTCCCTTCCAGTGCAGCCTTGACTTGTGACTTCACGTTCTTTCCTTATAATTAAATAATATCTTTTCTTATTATTTTGTTCACTTTCGGAAATTGTCGATCTAATTACGTGCTGTCATGTGGCTTGTACTTTGAATAAGTTTTGACCTATGGCGATGTCTTTGATTTTATTTTTATCAAACATCAACGATTACGTTTTTTCTATGCAGTGACATTGCCTACATTTAGACCCTTTCCTCCGCTGGAAAACGGAAAGTCCTGGCCACTTACCTGGAAGTTTTTTTTTAGAGGTGTTATTAATCGTGATGTTTATTTTATTAGTAAACTTGCAATTTTTTAAAGAAAAGAAACACGTCATAATGTTCAGCAGTTATAAAGACAAACCACGGTACCGTCAGCTGAATTATGTTGAATGTCTCCACAAATCCTGATGAAGGATCTGATGAAGCAAGCCCAAGCCCATCACCAACATAGTAAGTTTTAAATGCATTCTAAAAAATCGAAAAAAAAAACGCATTTTAAATGAAATTTCTCAAGATTATTCTTTACGGTCAAGATTGTTCTTACTTCTTTCTTTGTATTAGCAATTTATCTTATGATTAGCAAAGCTTTTTACCAAGATTCAAGAAAATTTTATTTATTTTTTTATTTTGATATTTGCACTACTACTATTACTATTACTACTACTACTACTACTACTACTACTACTACTACTACTACTACTACTACTACTACTACTACTACTAATAATAATAATAATAATAATAATAATAATAATAATAATAATAATAATAATAATAATAATAATAATAATAATAATAATAAAGATAACTTGATCATTTCTCTACATAATAGGTATATATTTTTCAAGCTAATAAATTTCGTGTTTGTTCACATTGAAAACTAGAGTGACTACAACCACAACTAATTGCCAGAACTTTGTCCGCCCACATTTCGACTGTTTAGAAAGGGTGTCATTTTAAAGAACACGACGATAATAAATCATTTTTATAAATATTCTCTGGATATGGCATTTTTATTATTGTATTTTGTTTAGTTATAGAATAAAAGAACTTTTAAGATGAACACTGGGCAAAGTCATCCTGTTAAAGGTAAGACACGAATCTAGCAGCTTTCCGCCCCTCCTCTTTCGAGAGGAGATTTAAGACACTGAACATAGATAGTACTGACGATGGATACTGTATGTTTTCTGAATTCTTAAGAAATTCATGGATAGCGTTATTGTTAAAAGTTATGTGGATGCGAGATCTCAGATAAATTTCTTTCATTACCTGTAAAAGCTACTGAATAGGCTGTTGCTAACCCGTGTTGAGATCTAGGCCATCCTTATTTCTTAGCTTATTGAGTTGTTGTGTCTAGGGTATTTTTTTCTATTTTCTTTGAAATTAACTGGAAATTCAATTATGTTATTTTACTGATTCCTTATTTAAGTTGGCTTGCTTTTTCAAATTAAATTTGCATTATAATATTGCTCAAATTAAATTTGATTATTAAATATTAAAATTATTGTATTATAAACCTTAATTTTCACAAATTAAGTAGATTTGAAGGAGAAATCAATAAAATAATACTACGAAAAATCTATTTCACTTCAAAGAAACAATATTTCCCCGTAAAATTCAATGGGCTAAAAAAATAAAGATGGCACAGGTATTCAACACCGTTAAAATTAGGGGTGGGCAAAATTGGTCTTTACAAAAACCGTAAACCGGTTTCTAGAGAACCGAAAACCGAAAAACCGACATTTCGGTTTTTCACCGGAAACGGTTTCAGTTTTTTCCCAACCGGTCTGGTTTCGGTGAAAACTTTTGGAAAACACATAAAACTATTTCGGTGGAAACGGATTCGGTTTCCGGAGAACAATGAAACACTATTCTGGTCAGAAATAGAACAAATTTTGGAAAAAAACGGAACCGGATCCGGTGAAAAACCGAACCGGTTTTGGAGAAAACCGATAACCAGTTTCGGTGGAAACCGAGTCGATTTTGAAGAAAACCGAAACCGGTTTTGATGAAAAACGAACCGGTTTTTGGAGAAACCGAAAACCGGTTTTTGTACCCACCACTTGTTAAAGTATATTTCTTTGAGACACGTTTTAAGAAACAAACTGAAGAAATTAAAAGAGACCCATTGAATTGAAAGCAAAGACTTACATTTATTTATAAAACATAAATATATTAGATAATTGATATTATTGACAAGCAAATGTATCCAATTTTGAGTTAAATCTTCTTTTCATTCTATTGATGATACAGCTTTCCATTAACTAGTACTTCGCTGATCTTCTTCCCTCTCCTTGGATTATGATTTCAACTTGGCTTTAAATTACGAATCTCTCCTAGCATGACTTATCTTCTTAATGGAAGGGTATTTCCTGTCTTGGGCGTTGATCTTCCTTTCTTCCATTTCTTTTTCTTCAGTATTCCTTTTTATTAGGCCAACTTTAGAACAGCTTTCCTCCTTCAGCTTCAATGGGGTGGCTGAAAGAATGGCTGGATAGGGGGAAGACAGACAAAGGAGCACGAAAACTTCAGGAGAGACATCTGGGCCATAGGACATCGGGTCAGATGAAAATGTAGGCATCAAACCAAGTGTTAGGGCGCTGCTGAAAATGCCATAAGCTATGAAGAAACATACATAACATATGGAGAGACAGGTAAGGTATGGTGTCGTGGAAGTGTAATTGTTCATATTACAATCAGCAATAGGAGAGGGTACACAAAAGTAACCGGAATTACAACACAATATGGATACGTTTTGTAGTTACGGAATGTGCCACTAGACATTGTTAGCTTGGGGTTCCCTCGCCAATGTAATGAGTGGCGTCAATCTTTGTGAAGTGGTTCCTACTTGATACTACACTGTGTGTCCTCCTTCTCGTAATGTTCTGCGACTATTGTGGTGCATGACCACAAGCAAGAAAGAGGTTGGAAAGGATTTATGGGGAAAACTGAATATCACTCTCAAATCAACTACTGGAGGCGCACGCTATAATTTAGTGCCGATTCAAGGCCCAGATAAATGGTGAGGATTAGCGTTAGGAAGTGCGTTCGGACGTAAAAACATATTGCCTAGCCAAAAAAAAAAAAAAAAAAAATTTCCTAGGAAAATGATAGTGTTCTCTGGAAGCGACGCT
Organism: Thermobia domestica; assembly: GCF_964235325.1. NCBI lineage: Eukaryota > Metazoa > Arthropoda > Insecta > Zygentoma > Lepismatidae > Thermobia > Thermobia domestica. The sequence continues at coordinate 9,747 of NW_027657980.1, forward strand.
TAAGAGCCTGCCTCCTGTGAGAAATGAGGGAGAGCTACCAAGTAATGCGCGAGAACTGTTAAAGAAGCTTTTTCTTATACAATTAGGAACCTTAAATGTGGGGTCAATGAGCTGAAGAGGAAGGAAAGTGGCAGACCTAATGGCAAGAAGAAGAATAGAAGCACTGTGTGTTCAGGAAACAAGATGGAGAGGATATACGGCGAAGAACCTGAAAAGTAGATCTACTGTATGGTGGAGAAACTCAACAAGGTGGAAACTGGGGCAGAAATTGTTTTGATAGTGAAATAACTGAATGTGTAGTTGGTGCAAATGTGACTTAGAACAATGAGTATCAAATCGTGTCTTGAAGAAATGTTTAGGGCGTGTACGACGCGCAAGTTGGATACGAATCCGAAGAAAATGACACTTTCTGGAATGATTTGGAGTAAACATACCAAAGGAAGAAAGAATAATTGGTGATCTAAACGGAAATGTGGGTACTAGAGGAGGAGTTATATCTTCAAGGGTCCACGAAGGTAGGAATATCAGAGAAAAGAATGGGTAAGGGGAAAGAATATTAAATTTTGCACTGGCATGTGATTATGTAACACATTAATCCAAGAGAATACAAAGCAGTTTGTTACATATAAAGGTTGAACAAGGGAGAGCCAAAATAGATTCTCTCTTATGCAGAAGACAACTTGCAAAGAATTGTATAATCATCAACAAAGAAGCAGTTGGAACAAGAGTCGTAGTACTTGATCGTGATTCACCTGCAAAAGGAAAAGAATCGCTAAGAGAACTACAGCTAAGACCCAAATCTAAGATGCGAGTCCAAAGGAAACGTATTACAAAGAGTACCCATGAAAGGAACCAACAAATGGTGGAAGGAAGAAGTACTAGGTAAGACTTCAGGCAAAGGTGCTTCAGTAGATAAAGACATTTGATGGTGAGATTAAGACAAATTAGGAACTGACGAGGAACGAGAATGATTCTGGAAACTGAACACAGAATGTAAAAGAAGTGGAAAAAGTAAAGTCAGAAGCCTAGTGTGAAGTGTACGAAGAACTTGAAACTAGCAAAAATGAGAGGGAACTCCTGTGCACGAGACAATGCAATAGAATATTTCTTTCATATTATACATATAAGGAAAGAAGGAAAGTACCACAGGAAGAATAAAGTCAAGAGAAGATGGGAGACTATTATACAAAGCTGCTAAATGAAGAAAACTTGACAGTAATCTTAAAGGATAGTGTACCAAAAAACCAAGGAGTTGCAGACAACGTAAGGAAAGAAGAAGTAATATTAGCGGTACTCAAAACAAAAAATAGCAACGCAACTGACTTGAAATACCTCGACGAAGAAGGAATAAATCTATTGTTTAATTTGTTGCGGAATATTTGCCGGAGAAAAAATACCCAAGGAATGGAAATACCCAAGGAATAGATAGTAAAAATAATACCAATTTTCAAGGACAAGGATATTCAAAATTGCAATAATTATAGAGGGACTAAGCTAATGTCCCATACAATGAAGATTTGAGAAAGAATTCTTGAGAGATTACTTCAGGAAGGAACATCAATAGGAGATGAATAAGTTGAATTCATACATGTCGAAGAACAACATATGCGATTTTTGCAATTAGACAAATGATAGAAAAATATCAACAAAAGAAGAAAGAACAACATGTAGTGTTTTTTCGCCTGGGGAAAGCTTATGATTGTATACCGCGTCAAGAGATCTGAAGATTTATAAGAAGTAGAGATGTACCAGGAAAGTATGTTCGCCTGCCCCAAAATATGTATAAGAAAGGTATGGAATATCAATCAGCTTTGGAGTATGCTGTTTAGAGATGACACTGTCTTATGTAATACCAACAGAGAAGAGCTGGAAGAGTGGAAAAGAGTTTTGGAGGATAGAGGATCAAAAACCAGTAGGAAGAATACAGAATATGTGAACTTTGGAGGAGATGGAGACTGAACTCCAGATGGAAGAACAAGATATAAAGAAAGTAAATACATTTAAATACCTAGGTTCTACAGTGAATAAAAATAGAAATTTAGATGCAGAAATATAGAACAGAATTAAAATGGAATAAACGGAAGAATATCTCAGGTATTCTTTGTAGTAAAAGAGTAGATTTCAAGGTGAAAGGATGAGACTTCAAGACCATAGTAAGAACCACAATGTTGTATGGAGAGGAACTTGGGGAATCAAGACGATGAAAGGGAAGAAACTAGACTGGCCAACCTGAAAATGTTCAGTTGGATTGTGGTGTTACCAGAAAGATCAATACTGGGGAAGATCATAAACGAAAGAATAACAGATAGCGTTAAAATGACTAAGATATCTTCAAAAAACAAGGAAAAAAAAGGTAGGAGAGAGAAGATTCCGGTGGTATAGTCATCTTATGAGAGGAAATGATGATTATGTTAAAAGAAAATGGGGAAGTTAAAAGTACAAAGCAAAAGAGGAAAAGAAAGACCATAAGAAAGATGAATAAATTGTATAACTACTGACTTAGAAGAAAAAAGGTTAATAGAGACTGGTGTTTGGGACTAAGCAAAGTGGAATCAAATTTTCCACAATATTGATCCCACGTAAGCAGAAAAAAGAAAGTAAAAGGAAAAAGAAGTCAGTATATCACCGTCCAAAGTTCATGAATAGAACAAGCGCTTTCGCAAAGAACGGACGTCGCTCGGGGATGACAAGCAGGATGGTGCACCGAAGCGTGTTACAGACCAGCATGTTGCTAAAGTGGATGAACTCATCAAGGAAGTGTAACAGTCGTCGAGTAACAACGAAATTTCAGGCTCACCCTTCAGTCCTTGTAGTCATACATCACACTGGACGCTATGAGCAGGAACATACAGAATGCAATATCAATGATAAACAATTCCAACTCCACACAGAGGTGACGCCACTCGGTTAGTGACATGGTTTCCGTAACCACAAAATGCGTGCATGTTGTGTTGCAATTCTGGTTGGTTTGGGTATTCCCTCTTACTTACGAACTGAAGTGCTAGAGTGCGCGTATTTGGAAATACCAGTGTAGTGTAGTATATTTATGTAAAAGAATGCGGCGAGGGTCAGTGCTAGAGCGCTCACTTCTGATGCGTAAGTCTTTGGGTCAACCCCAGCTCCAGCCAAGTAAGCTATATGATGCACAAACACCGTGTGCATGGATTTTCTCAGGGTTTTCCGTTTCCTCCCACTTTCGTCACTCCATCATTATCATCCATCTCATCATCACCATCTTCCTTAGTCTCAGTGCATAATTGTGCGACGTTAAACTAAAAAAAAAAAAATCTCTACAAATTGCAGGTGTCTCCGGTTCCACTATCGGTGGAAGATCAAATGGTTTCGATTTCATGTTAAGCTATAGATCCACGTCTCATGTAGTATCTGTCATTAAGAAAGAAGGAAAAAAAACTTCGAAACAATAAAATGCTTCTATGTATATAACATGTATGTTTGTTTATGAAGAAGTGCCATTACGTGCAGTACACATGTAGATGAGTAGAAATATATAAAGTCGAGATTATGATATGAGATGATGGAGGCAGTGATCGAATGAAGCTGGTATAAAGCCGTATGGCACACTGGTAGAAATTTAAAAAAAATCATGGCAGCTGTAAAAAATTAAAAATAAGCTTTACAACATTGAACTATATCAAAGATATATCTTTGGATATAACCATACCAGTAGTATTTTATTTCCAACGTAACTATTGAATTGTGATGAATGTCGGAGTAACGATAAAAAATAGAATATTGGGAATGAAAGAAGAGCAGGAGAGAAATTTGACAAAAAGCTGTAGAAACCAATGATTATTATTAAAAGAAAGATATGGTGGAAGTAAAAGGATTGGCAAATAAATTATTAAAGAAAAGTGATTATATCGAAGAAATTGAAACAAAAGAAGATAACACTAATCAGTGAATTCATTTGGAGTAAAAGTTGTAGAGAGAGAAGAACGAAGAAAACAATTACAGGTATTATAAAAGATATAATAAAAAATGACAAAAAATGTTTATTAAAAACATAATGATAAGAATAACATTGAATGTTGGGTTGAGAATGGAATTACGGTTATCACTGTGTTTCCGAAGTTCAAATTAAGGTCAATGCCAAGTTACGATTTGTATCGTGATTTATGGAATTTGGTGGGTGAAAGTGAAGACTAATTTACGACACCATTTCTCTGTATTATCTAAATTGAACGATGTCCTTGTACGGTTTTAGAAGTGGAGAGAAAAACTGTCAGAAGTAGATTTTATTTGAAAAAATAAATCCATAAATATTTATAGATGGGATTAGAAAGATATTAATGTTTAATGATGGTTGGCAAGAAGCGGTAAGGTACACTCATCGAAAAAATTAGGAAACTTTACTTGGATATCCTCAGGATTCAGTTAACAAGTATCTTCTAGGAATGACGTGATGGGTGTAGGTGTCCCAGTGCCAAATGTGTATGTGTGTTAGATTTTTGAGTTAAACATTCCTTTTAGCAACGAGACTATATGAGACGTGGACTACAGTTTAACATTAGATTTAAATCACTTGAGCTCCCGCCGAGAATCGGACCCGGATCTCCCGCGCCAAAATGTGTGTGTTTGCTATCTATCTATCTATCTATCTATCTATCTATCTATCTATCTATCTATCTATCTATCTATCTATCTATCTATCTACGTGTGTGTGTATGTATGTGTGTGTGTGTTTATGTGTATGGGTGTGGGGGGTGTTAATGGTGTAGATGGATGTGTGTAGTTTAACATATTTATACGTATGTACATGTGTATTCGTGCATGGAAGTGGTGTCGTACGTGTATATGTCTATATGTAGATGTGTGTGTGTCAGAGTAATACCGGTCTGCCTCTTAATTGGGATGTCTCTAGACTTTAGTGGCATTGCCTCTGTAAGACATCCCATGCACCCAATCTAATGCCACCCAAGAAAAAAAAATGTCAATATGTAAAGCGCAGATTTTTTTTTTTTTTAAAAAAGACGTAACTACATCCAACCGTCTGCCCAGCGGCCCAAACGCCCTCCTTCCACTGCCTGTTCCCCTGTCTGTCAATCCAGCCACCATCAATCTTCACTTTTGACCCTTTGAAGTCTCTGAAGATTGATGGTACACCATCCCCACCCACCCATTGATCCACCCACCCCATTTATTCAAAGCTACATACCATAAAATCAATCCTGCTTACCCCTGAGAGATCTGAAAATTGACAAAAATATATTTAGCGCGCCAAATATTGAGAATGCTAATTAATTACTTTTGTATTAAGAAACAAATAGAAACAATAGGAATCTATTCTTAGTTCAAATTATATATTTCTTTAGTATCTATTAATAACTTATTACATAATGTAAATGTAAACACAAGAGTAAACAACTGGTTGCTTATTTATTATATTATAATATTTGTTATTTTATTAACTGCTAAGTAAGGTTACCAAGTATAAAGTATAATCAGAAGAACCAAAGAACTAATGCAGGTTATAATTGAAACGTCCTGGAGGAAATTAAGAAGCGTTGAAAGAAAAGCGAGAGTGAAACGTTAAGTTTATTTTAACGAACAACAAATCTTTTTCATACTAGAATAGTAAATCACCGGATGTTTTAGAAGATTTGTAGGTTCAATGCATGGACAATCCATTCTATTCACTAGATTTTACTTCGTATGATTATTATCTATTTTGTAACATGGTCTGAAATTTTGAAAGATTTAGACATTATAAATACAAAGAGCAATTTTCTGCCGGCCAGAATCAAGTAATTCTTCCTGAAAAGTTATTAAACAATAATGTCCTAAATATGTATGTTGAACTTCAGAATGAACACGTGGGATAAATAAATAAAATTATGTTTGTAGATTATTCCCTTCTTTGTACTTTCAATACCTCTTTTGCTTAAATTATTTTTTTTTTCAGTGTTAACGAATTTTATTTGTTTGAATTTTACATTTCACATCTATAATATTTAGAATGATGACGATGGTGAGAAATTATGATTATGAAATAAATTTTAATAATTTATAAAGTTGACACCATGACCTCTTAGCCTTTTACCACAGAACAGTTCAGTAACATTAGTTAACATATGGACTTATATGCTAAACTATAGAGTGAGTGCTAAGAAAAAAAAATAGAG